>NW_027513340.1:0-101995 GCF_048772815.1 Callospermophilus lateralis | reverse complement strand
AGTACTCAAATCCCACTTGTCTCACCAAATTTTGTTCTTCTAGGTGGAAGCGTTCATGTACAGTAGCAGTTTTTATTTTTAGGTTTCACTCTGTTCTCTCCTATATAGATAGATGAATTTGGAACTCTAAATCCAACATGGTTTGTAGTAGCTTTTGAAACTTGACAAAATAAAGTAGTTCTCAGTTTTGTCTCTATGGTTTGTTTCCTCTTCAAGTAGCCCTAGGCACAAACTGTGGAAAAGCACTTTCAATGAGAGGTTTTGCCCAGCTTCTAAGAAATAACGATTTTCCGAAATACCAGCAAATATTCTTTCACCCAATCTTGATGATACTTGGTGGTAATGATTGGTACACCAATCCCACTTGACTCACCAAATTTTGTTCTTGTAGGTAGAAGCATTCGTTGACAGTAGTAGTTTATATTTTTTGGTTTCCCTCTGTTCTCTCCTATATAGATAGATGAATTTGGAACTCTAAATCCAACATGGTTTGGAGTAGCTCTTTGGAACTTGACAAAATATAGGAGTTCTCAGTTTTTTCTCTATGATTTGTTTCCGCTTCAAGTAACCCTAAGCCAAGACTGTGGAAAAGCACTTTCATTGAAAGGGGTAGCCAAGCTTCTAAGAAATTACGATTTTCCGAAATACCAGAAAATATTTTTTCACCCAATCTTAATGATACGTGGTGGTAATGACAAGTACAAAAATCCCACTTGGCTCACCAAATTTTGTTCTTCTAGGTTGAAGCGTTCGTTTACAGTAGCAGTTTTTATTTTTAGGTTTCACTCTCTTCTCTCCTACATAGATACATGAATTTGGAACTCTAAATCCAACATGGTTTGTAGTAGCTCTTTGAAACGTTACAAAATAAATTATTTCTCAGTTTTGTCTCTTTGATTTCGTTTCTCTTCAAGTAGCCCTAGGCACAGACTTTGGAAGAGCACTTTCATTGAGAGGGGTTGCCAAGCTTCTAAGAAAAAAAAAAGTTTCCAAAATACCAGCAAATATTTTTTCACCCAATCTTGATGATATTTTGTGATAATGATTGGTACACAAATCCCACTTGACTCACCATATTTTGTTACAGTAGCAATTTATTTTTTTAGGATTCTCTCTGTTCTATCCTATATAGATAGATAAAATTGGTACTCAAAATCCAACATGGTTTGTGGTAGCTCTTTCAAACTTGACAAAATAAAGGAGTTCTCAGTTTTGTCTCTTTGGTTTGTTTCCTCTTCAAGTAGCCCTAGGCACAGACTGTGGAAAAGCACTTTCATTGAGAGGGGTTGACAGCTTCTAAGAAATAACGAGATTCCGAAATACCAGCAATTATTTTTTCACCCAATCTTGGTGATACTTGGTGGTAATGATCAGTACACAAATCCCACTTGGCTCACCAAATTTTGATATTCTAGGTTGAAGCGTTCGTCTACAGTAGCAGTTTTTATTTTTAGGTTTCACTCTGTTCTCTCCTATATAGATAGATGAATTTGGAACTCTAAATCCAACATGGTTTGTAGTAACTCTTTGAAACTTGACAAATAAAGTAGTTCTCAGTTTTTTCTCTATGATTTGTTTCCTCTTCAAGTAGCCCTAAGCAGAGACTGTGGAAAAGCACTTTCATTGAAAGGGGTGCCAAGCATCCAAGAAATTACGAGTTTCCGAAATACCAGAAAATATTTTTTCACCAAATCTTGATGATACGTGGTGGAAAAGATCAGTACACAAATTCCACTTGGCTCACAAAATATTGTTCTTCTAAGTTGAAGCGTTCGCTACAGTAGCAGTTTTTATTTTTAGGTTTCACTCTCTTCTCTCCTATATAGATAGATGAATTCGGAACTCTAAATCCAACATGGTTTGTAGAAGCTCTTTGAAACTTGACAAAATAAAGGAGTTCTCAGGTTTGTCTCTATGATTTGTTTCCTCATCAAGTAGCCCTAAGCAGAGACTGTGGAAAAGCACTTTCATTGAAAGGGGTTGCCAAGCTTCCAAGAAATTACGAGTTTCCGAAATACCAGAAATATTTTTTCACCCAATCTTGATGATACGTGGTGGTAATGACAAGTACTCAAATCCCACTTGGCTCACCAAATTTTGTTCTTCTAGGTGGAAGCGTTCATGTACAGTAGCAGTTTTTATTTTTAGGTTTCAATGTGTTCTCTCCTATATAGATAGATGAATTTGGAACTCTAAAACCAACATGGTTTGTAGTAGCTTTTGTAACTTTACAAAATAAAGTAGTTCTCAGTTTTGTCTCTATGGTTTGTTTCCTCTTCAAGTAGCCCTAGGCACAAACTGTGGAAAAGCACTTTCAATGAGACGTTTTGCCCAGCTTCTAAGAAATAACGATTTTCCGAATTACCAGCAAATATTCTTTCACCCAATCTTGATGATACTTGGTGGTAATGATTGGTACACCAATCCCACTTGACTCACCAAATTTTGTTCTTGTAGGTAGAAGCGTTCGTTGACAGTAGTAGTTTATATTTTTAGGTTTCCCTCTGTTCGCTCCTATATAGATAGATGAATTTGGAACTCTAAATCCAACATGGTTTGTAGTAGCTCTTTGCAACTTGACAAAATATAGGAGTTCTCAGTTTTTTCTCTATGATTTGTTTCCACTTCAAGTAACCCTAAGCAGAGACTGTGGAAAAGCACTTTCATTGAAAGCGGTAGCCAAGCTTCCAAGAAATTGCGAGTTTCCGAAATACCAGCAAATATTTTTTCACCCAATCTTGATGATACGTGGTGGTAATGACAAGTACAAAAATCCCACTTGGCTCACCAAATTTTGTTCTTCTAGGTTGAAGCGTTCGTTTACAGTAGCAGTTTTTATTTTTAGGTTTCACTCTGTTCTCTCCTACATAGATACATGAATTTGGAACTCTAAATCCAACATGGTTTGTAGTAGCTCTTTGAAACGTTACAAAACAAATTATTTCTCAGTTTTGTCTCTTTGATTTCGTTCCTCTTCAAGTAGCCCTAGGCACAGACTTTGGAAGAGCACTTTCATTGAGAGGGGTTGCCAAGCTTCTAAGAAAAAAAAAGTTTCCAAAATACCAGCATATATTTTTTCACCCAATCTTGATGATATTTTGTGATAATGATCGGTACACAAATCCCACTTGACTCACCATATTTTGTTACAGTAGCAATTTATTTTTTTAGGATTCTCTCTGTTCTATCCTATATAGATAGATGAATTTGGAACTCTAAATCCAACATGGTTTGTAGTAGCTTTTGAAACTTGACACAATAAATTAGGTCTCAGTTTTGTCTCTATGTTTTGTTTCCTCTTCAAGTAGCCCTAGGGACAGACTGTGGAAAAGCACTTTCATTGAGAGGTTTTGCCAAGCTTCTAAGAAATAACGATTTTCCGAAATACCAGAAATATTTTTTCACCCAATGTTGATGATACGTGGTGGTAATGACACGTTCACAAATCCCACTTGGCTCACCAAATTTTGTTCCTCTCGGTTGAAGCGTTCGTTTACAGTAGCATTTTTTATTTTTAGATTTCACTCTGTTCTCTCCTATAAAGATAGATGAATTTGGAAATCTAAATCCAACATGGTTTGTAGTAGCTCTTTGAAACTTGAAAAAATGAAGTTGTTCTCAGTTTGTCTCTATGGTTTGTTTCCTCTTCAAGTAGCCCTAGGAACAGACTGTGGAAAAGCACTTTTATTGAGAGGGGTTGCCTAGCTTCTAAGAAATAACGAGTTTCCGAAATACCAGCAAATATTTTTTCACCCTATCTTGATGATACTTGGTGGTAACAATCGGTACACAAATCCCACTTGACCATCCAAATTTTGTTCTTCTAGGTTGAAGCGTTCGTTTACAGTAGTAGTTTATATTTTTAGGTTTCCCACTGTTCTCTCCTATATAGATAGATAAATTTGGAACTCTAAATCCAACATGGTTTGAAGTAGCTCTTTGAAACTTGACAAAATAAAGGAGTTCTCAGTTTTGTCTCTATGATTTGTTTCCGCTTCAAGTAGCCCTATGCAGAGAATGTGGAAACCACTTTCATTGAAAGGGGTTGCCAAGCTTCTAAGAAATTACCAGTTTCCGAAATACCAGCAAATATTTTTTCACCCAATCTTGATGATACGTGGTGGTAATGAGAAGTACACAAATCCCACTTGGCTCACCAAATTTTGTTCTTCTAGGTTGAATCGTTCGTTTACATTAGAAATTTTTATATATAGGTTTCACTCTGTTCTCTCCTATATAGATAGATGAATTTGGATCTCTAAATCCAACATGGTTTGCAGTATTTCTTTGAAACTTGACAAAAAAGGGAGTGCACAGTTTTGTCTCTTTGGTTTGTTTCCTCTTCAAGTAGCCCTAGGCACAGACTGTGGAAAAGCACTTTCATTGAGTGGGGTTGCCAAGCTTCTAAGAAATTACGAGTTTCCGAAATACCAGCAAATCATTTTTCACCCAATCTTGAAGATACTTGGTGGTAATGATCAGTACACAAATCCCACTTGACTCACCAAATTTTGTTCTTCTAGTTAGAAGCGTTCGTTTACACTAACAGTTTATATTTTAGGTTACCCTCTGTTATCTCCTATATAGATAGATGAATTTGGAACTCTAAATCCAACATGGTTTGTAGTAGCTCTTTGAAACTTGACAAAATAAAGGAGATCTCAGTTTTGTCTCTATTTTTTGTTTCCGCTTCAAGTAGCCCTAAGCAGAGACTGTGGAAAAGCACTTTCCTTGAAAGGGGTTGCAAAGCTTACAAGAAATTACGAGTTTCCGAAATACCAGCAAATATTTTTTCACCCAATCTTGATGATACGTGGGGGTAATGACAAGTACACATATCCCACTTGATTCACCAAATTCTGTTCTTCTTGGTTGAAGCGTTCGTTTACAGTAGCAGTTTATATTTTTAGGTTTCACTCTGTTCTCTCCTATATAGATAGATGAATTTGGAAATCTAAATCCAACATGGTTTGTAGTAGCTCTTTGAAACTTGACAAAATGAAGTAGTTCTCATTTTGTCTCTATGGTTTGTTTCCTCTTCAAGTAGCCCTAGGCACAGACTGTGGAAAAGCACTTTCATTGAGAGGGGTTGCCAAGCTTCTAAGAAATAACGAGTTTCTGATATACCATATATATTTTTTCACCCTATCTTGATGATACTTTGTGGTAATCATCAGTACACAAATCCCACTTGAGCAACAAAATTTTGTTCTTCTAGGTTGAAGCGTTCGTTTACAGTAGCTGTTTATATTTTTAGGTTTCCCTCTGTTCTCTTTTATATAGATAGATGAATTTGGAACTCTAAATCCAACATGGTTTCTTGTAGCTCTTTGAAACTTGACCAAATAAGGAGTTCTCAGTTTTGTCTCTATGATTTGTTTAAGCTTCAAGTAGCCCTAACCAGAGACTGTGGAAAAGCACTTTCATTGAAAGGGGTTGCCAAGCTTCCAAGAAATTACGAGTTTCTGAAATACCAGCAAATATTTTTTCACCCAATCTAGATGATACGTGGTGGTAATGACAAGTACACAAATCCCACTTGGCTCACCAAAATTTGTTCTTCTAGGTTGAAGCGTTCATTTATAGTAGCAGTTTATATTGTTAGGTTTTCCTCTGTTCTCTCCTACATAGATAGATGAATTCGGAACTCTAAATCCAACATGGTTTCTAGTGGCTCTTTGAAACTTGACAAAACAAAGGAGTTCTCAGTTTTGTCTCTATGATTTTTTTCCTCTTCAAGTAGCCCTAAGCAGAGACTGTGGAAAAGCACTTTCATTGAAAGGGGTTTCCAAGCATTAAAAAAATTACGAGTTTCCGAAATACCAGCAAATATTTTTTCACCCAATCTTGATGATACTTGGTGGTAATGATAGGTACACAAATCCCACTTGACTCACCAAATTCTGTTCTTGTAGGTTGAAGCGATCGTTTACAGTAGCAGTTTATATTTTTAGGTTTCCCTCTTTTCTCTCCTATAGAGATAGATGAATTTGGAACTCTAAATCCAACATGGTTTGTAGTAGCTCTTTGAAACTTGAGAAAAAAAAGGAGTTCTCAGTTTTGTCTCTATGATTTATTTCCGCTTCAAGTAGCCCTAAGCAGAGACTGTGGAAAACCACTTTCATTGAAAGGGGTTGCCAAGCTTCCTAGAAATTACAAGTTTCTGAAATACCAGCAAATATTTTTTCTCCCAATCTTGAGGTTACTTGGTGGTAATGACAAGTACACAAATCCCAATTGACTGACCAAATTTTGTTCTTCTAGGTTGAAGCGTTCGTTTACAGTAGCAGTTTTTATTTTTAGGTTTCACTCTGTTCTCTCCTATTATAGATAGATGAATTTGGAACTCTAAATCCAACATGGTTTGTAGTATTTCTTTGAAACTTGACAAAATAAAGGAGTTCTCAGTTTTGTCTCTATGATTTGTTTCCTCTTCAAGTAGCCTTAGGGACAGACTGTGGAAAAGCACTTTCATTGAGAGGGGTTGCAAAGCTTCTAAGAAATAACTAGTTTCCGAAATACCAGAAACATTTTTTCACCCAATCTTGATGATACTTAGTGGAAATGATCGGATCACAAACCCCACTTGACCAACCAAATTTTGTTCTTATACGTTGAAGGGTTCGTTTACAGTAGCAGTTTATATTTTTAGGTTTCCCTCTGTTCTCTCCTATATAGATAGATGAATTTGGAACTCTAAATACAACATGGTTTGTAGTAGCTCTTTGAAACTTGACAAAATAAAGTAGTTCTCTGTTTTGTCTTTATTTTTTGTTTCCGCTTCAAGTAGCCCTAGGGACAGACTGTGGAAAAGCACATTCATTGAGAGGGGTTGCCTAGCTTCTAAGAAATAACAAGTTTTTGAAATACCAAAAATATTTTTTCACCCTATCTTGATGATACTTGGTGGTAATGATGGGTACACAATTCTCACTTAACCAACCAAATTTTGTTCTTCTATGTTGACGCATTCGTTTACAGTAGCAGTTTAAATTTTTAGGTTTCCCTCTGTTCTCTCCTATATAGATAGATGAATTCGGAACTCTAAATCCAACAGGGTTTGTAGTAGCTCTTTGAAACTTTACAAAATAAAGGAGTTCTCATTTTTGTCTCTATGATTTGTTTCCGCTTCATGTAGCCCTAAGCAGAGACTGTGGAAAAGCACTTTCATTGAAAGGGGTTGCCAAGCTTCCAAGAAATTACGAGTTTGCGAAATCCAGCAAATATTTTGTCACCCAATCTTGATGATACGTGGTGATAATGACAAGTACACAAATCCCTCTTGGCTCACCAAATTTTGTTCTTCTAGGTTGAAGCGTTTGTTTACAGTAGCAGTTTACATTTTTTGGTTTCCCTCTGTTCTCTCCTACATAGATAGATGAATTTGGAACTCTAAATCCAACATGGTTTGTAGTTCCTCTTTGAAACTTGTCAAAATAAAGGAGTTCTCAGTTTTGCCTCCATAATTTGCTTCCGCTAAAAGTAGCCCTAAGCAGAGACTGTGGAAAAGCACTTTCATTGAAAGCGGTTGCCAAGCTTCCAAGAAATTACGAATTTTTGAAATACCAGCAAATATTTTTTCACCCACTCTTGATGATACGTGGTGGTATTGGCAAGTACACAAATCCCACTTGGCTCAAAAAATTATGTTCTTCTAGTTTGAAGATTTGTTTACAGTAGCAGTTTTTATTTTTAGATTTCACTCTATTCTCTCCTATATAGATAGATGAATTTGGAACTCTAAATCCAACATGGTTTGTAGTATTTCTTTGAAACTTGACAAAATAAATTAGGTCTCAGTTTTGTCTCTATGTTTTGTTTCCTCTTCATGTAGCCCTAGGAACAGACTGTGGAAAAGCACTTTAATTGAGAGGGATTGCCAAGCTTCTAAGAAATAATGAGTTCCGAAATACCAGAAATATTTTTTCACCCTATCTTGATGATACTTGGTGGTAATAATCGGGTCACAAATCCCACTTGGCTCACCAAATTTTGTTCTTCTAGGTTGAAGCGTTCTTAAACAGAAGAAGTTTATATTTTTAGGTTTCCCTCTGTTCTCTCCTATATAGATAGATGAATTTGGAACTCTAAATCCAACATGGTTTGCAGTAGCTCTTTGAAACTTGACAAATTAAAGAGTTCTCAGTTTTCTCTATGATTTGTTTCCGCTTCAAGTAGCCCTAAGCAGAGACTGTAGAAAAGCACTTTCAATGAAAGGGGTGGCCAAGCTTCCAAGAAATTACGAGTTTCCGAAATACCAGAAATATTTTTTCACCCAAACTTGATGATACGTGGTGGTAATGACAAGTACTCAAATCCCACTTGGCTCACCAAATTTTGTTCTTCTAGGTTGAAGCGTTCGTTTAGAGTAGCAGTTTTTATTTTTAGGTTTCACTCTGTTCTCTTGTATATAGATAGATGAATTTGGAACTCTAAATCAACCATGGTTTGTAGTAGCTTTTGAAATTTGACAAAATAAATTAGTTCTCAGTTTTGTCTCTATGGTGTGTTGCCTCTTCAAGTAGATCTAGGCACAGGCTGTGGAAAATCACTTTCATTGAGAGGTTTTACCAAGCTTCTAAGAAGTAACGAGTTTCCGAAATACCAGCAAATATTTTTTCACCCAATCTTGATGATACTTGGTGGTAATGATCGGTACACAAATCCCACTTGACTCACCAAATTCTGTTCTTCTAGGTTGAAGCGTTCGTCTACAGCAGCAGTTCTAATATGTAGGTTTCACTGTGTTTACTCTTATATAGATAGATGAATTTGGAACTCTAAATCCAACATCGTTTGTAGGAGCTCTTTGAAACTTGACAAAATAACGGAGTTCTCAGTTTTGTCTCTATGGTGTGTTTCCTCTTCAAGTATCCAAAAGCAGAGACTGTGGAAAAGCACTTTCATTGAAAGAGGTTGCCAATCTTCCAAGAAATTACGAGTTTCCGATTTACCAGCAAAAATATTTTTTCACCCAATCTTGATGATATGTGGTGGTAATGATCAGTACACAAATCCCACTTGGCTTACCAAATTGTGTTCTTGTAGGTTGAAGCGTTCGTCTATAGCAGCAGTTTTAATATGTAGGTTTCACTGTGTTCTCTCTTATATAGATAGATGAATTTGGAACTCTAAATCCAACATGGTTTGTAGAAGCTTTTTGAAAATTGACATAATAAAGGAGTTCTCAGTTTTCTCTCTATGGTTTGTTTGTCTTCAAGTAGCCCTAGGCACAGACTGTGGAAAAGCACTTTCATTGAGAGGGGTAGCCAAGCTTCTAAGAAATAACGAGTTTCCGAAATCCCAGCAAGTATTTTTTCACCCAAACTTGATGATACTTGGTGGTAATGATAAGTACACATATCCCACTTAGTTCACCAAATTCTGTTCTTCTAGGTTGAAGCGTTCGTTTACAGTAGCAGTTTATATTTTTAGGTTTCACTCTGTTCTCTCCTATATAGATAGATGAATTTGGAACTCTGAATCCAACATGGTTTGTAGTAGCTTTTTGAAACTTGACAAAATGAAGTAATTCTCATTTTGTCTCTATGGTTTGTTTCCTCTTCAAGTAGCCGTATGCAAAGACTGTGGAAAAGCACTTTAATTGAGAGGGGTTGCCAAGCTTCTAAGAAATAACAAGTTTCCGAAATCCCAGAAAGGATTTTTTCACCCAAACATGATGATACTTGGTGGTAATGATCAGTACACAAATCCCACATGGCTCACCAAATTTTGTTCTTCTAGGTTGAAGCGTTCGTTTACAGGAGCAGTTTTTATTTCTAGGTTTCACTCTGTTCTCTCCTATTTTGATAGATGAATTTGGAACTCTAAATCCAACATGGTTTGTAATAGCTCTTTGAAACTTGACAAAATAAAGGAGTTCTCAGTTTTGTCTCTATGGTTTGTTTGTCTTTAAGAAGCCCTAGGCACAGACTGTGGAAAAGCAATTTCATTGACAGGGGTTGCCAAGCTTCTAAAAAAAACGAGTTTTTGAAATACCAGCAAGTATTTTTTCACCCAATCTTGATGATACTTGGTGGTAATGTTCAGTACACAAATCACACTTGGCTTACCAAATTGTGTTCTTCTGAGTTGAAGCGTTCTTCTACAGCAGGAGTTTTTATATGTAGGTTTCACTGTGTTCTCTCTTATATAGATAGATGACATTGGAACTGTAAATACAACATGGTTTGTAGTAGCTCTTTGAAACTTGAAAAAATAAATTAGTTCTCAGTTATGTCTCTATGGTATGTTTCTTCTTCAAGTAGCCCTAGGCACAGACTGTGGAAAAGCACTTTCATTGAAAGGGGATGCCAAGCTTCTAAGAAATAACGAGTTTCCAAAATACCAGCAAATATTTTTTCACCCAATCTTCATGGTACTTGGTGGTAATGATCGGTACACAATTCCGACTTGGCTCACCAAATTTTGGTCATCTAGATTGAAGCGTTCGTATCAAGTAGCAGTTTTTATTTTTAGGTTTCCTCTGTTCTCTCCTATATAGATAGATGAATTTGGAACTCTAAATCCAACATAGTTTGTAGTAGCTCTTTGAAACTTGACCACATTTGGAGTTCTCAGGTTTGTCTCTATGATTTGTTTCCGCTTCAAGTAGCCCTAAGCAGAGACTGTAGAAAAGCACATTCATTGAAATGGGTTGCCAAGCTTCCAAGAAATTACGAGTTTCCTAAATACCAGCAAATATTTTTTCACCCAATCTTGATGATACGTGGTGGTAATGACAAGTACACAAATCCCACTTGGCTCACCAAATTTTGTTCTTCTAGGTTGAAGCGTTCGTTATTTTTAGGTTTCACTCTGTTCTCTCCAATATAGATAGATGAATTTCTAACTCTAAATCCAACATGGTTTGTAGTAGCTCTTTGAAACTTGACAAAATAAAGTAGTTCTCAGTTATGTCTCTATTTTTTGTTTCCTCTTCAAGTAGCCTTAGGGACAGACTGTGGAAAAGCACATTTATTGAGAGGGGTTGCCTAGCTTCTAAGAAATAACAAGTTTCCGAAATACCAAAAATATTTTTTCACCCTATCTTGATGATACTTGGTGGTAATGATCAGTACACAAATCCCACTTGAGCAACCAAATTTTGTTCTTCGATGTTGACGCATTCGTAAACAGTAGCAGTTTATATTTTTAGGTTTCCCTCTGTTCTCTCCTATATAGATAGATGAATTCGGAACTCTAAATCCAACATGGTTTGTAGTAGCTCTTTGAAACTTGAGAAAATAAAAAAGTTCTCATTTTTGTCTCTATGATATGTTTCCACTTCATGTAGCCCTAAGTAGTGACTGTGGAAAAGCAATTTCATTGAAAGGGGTTGCCAAGCTTCCAAGAAATAACGAGCGTCCGAATACCAGCAAATATTTTTTCACCCAATCTTGATGATACGTGGTGGTAATGACAAGTACACAAATCCTTCTTGGCTCACCAAATTTGGTTCTTCTGGGTTGAAGCGTTCGTTTACAGTAGCAATTTTTATATTTAGGTTTCACTCTGTTCTCTCCTATATAGATAGATGATTTTGGAACTCTAAATCCAACATGGTTTGTAGTATTTCTTTGATACTTGACAAAAAAAGGAGTTCTCAGTTTTGTCTCTATGGTTTCTTTGCTCTTCAAGTAGCCCTAGGTACAGACTGTGGAAAAGCACTTTCATTGAGTGGGGTTGCCAAGCTTCTAAGAAATTACGAGTTTCCGAAATACCAGCAAATAATTTTTCACACAATCTTGAAGATACTTGGTGGTAATGATCGGTACACAAATCCCACTTGACTCACCAAATTTTGTTCTTCTAGGTAGAAGCGTTCGTTTACAGTAGCAGTTTATATTTTTAGGTTTCCCTCTGTTCTCTCCTATATAGATAGATGAATTTGGAACTCTAAATCCAACATGGTTTGTAGTAGCTCGATGAAACTTGACAAAATAATGGAGATCTCAGTTTTGTCTCTATTTTTTGTTTCCGCTTCAAGTAGCCCTAAGCAGAGACTGTGGAAATGCACTTTCCTTGAAAATGGTTGCAAAGCTTCCAAGAAATTACGAGGTTCCGAAACACCAGCAAATATTTTTTCACCCAATCTTGATGATACGTGGGGGTAATGACAAGTACACATCTCCCACTTGGTTCACAAATTCTGTTCTTCTTGGTTGAAGCGTTCGTTTACAGTAGCAGTTTATAGTTTTAGGTTTCACTCTGTTCTCTCCTATATAGATAGATGAATTTGGAAATCTAAATCCAACATGGTTTGTAGTAACTCTTTGAAACTTGACAAAATAAAGGAGTTCTCAGTTTTGTCTCTATGGTTTGTTTCCTGTTAAAGTAGCCCTAGGCACAGACGGTGGAAAAGCACATTCATTGAGAGGGGTTGCCAAGCTTCTAAGAAATAACGAGTTTCCGAAATACCAGCAAATATTTTTTCACCCAATCTTGATGATACTTGGTGGTAATGATCAGTCCACAAAACCCACTTGGGTCACCAAGTTTTGTTGATCTAGGTTGAAGTGTTTGTCTACAGTAGCAGTTTTTATATTTAGGTTTCTCTCTCTTCTCTCCTATATCGATAGATGAATTTGGAACTCTAAATCCAACATGGTTTGCAGTAATCCTGAAACTTGACAAAATAAAGGAGTTCTCAGTTTTGTCTCTATGATTTGTTTCCTCTTCAAGTAGCCCTAAGCAGAGACTGTGGAAAAGCACTTTCATTGAAAGAGGCTGCAAAGCTTCCAAGAAATTACAAGTTTCCAAATAATAGCAAATATTTTTTCACCCAATCTATATGATACTTGTTTAATGATCAGTATTATGTTTAATGATTAGTATTCCATCTGTTCTCTCCTATATAGATAGATGAATTTGGAACTATAATTCAACATGGTTTGTAGTAGCTCTTTGAAACTTGACAAAATAAAGGAGTTCTCAGTTTTGTCTCTATGATTTGTTTCCTCTTCAAGTAGCACTAAGCAGAGACTGTGGAAAAGCACTTTCATTGAAAGGGGTTGCCAAGCTTCCTTGGAATTAAGATTTTCCGAAATACCAGAAATATTTTTTCACCCAATCTGATGATACGAGGTGGTAATGACAAGTACACAAATCCCATTTGGCTCACCAAATTTTGTTCTTCTAGGTTGAAGCGTTCGTTTACAATAGCAGTTTTTATTTTTAGGTTTCCCTCTGTTCTCTCCTATATAGATTGATGAATTTGGAACTCTAAATCCAACATGGTTTGTAGTCGCTCTTTGAAACTAGACAAAATAAAGGAGTTCTCAGTTTTGTCTCTATTTTTTTGTTTCCTCTTCAAGTAGCCCCAGGCACAGACTGTGGAAAAGCACTTTAATTGAGAGGAGTTGCCAAGCTTCTAAGAAAAAACGAGTTTCCAAAATACCAGCAAATATTTTTTCGCCCAATCCTGATGATACTTGATGGTAAAGATCAGTACACAAATCCCACAAGGCTCACCAATTTTGTTCTTCTAGGTTGAAGCGTTCGTCTACAGTAGTAGTTCTTATATTTAGGTTTCAGTCTGTTCTCCCTTATATTGATAGATGAATTTGGAACTCTAAATCCAACATGGTTTGTAGTAACTCTTTGAAACTTGACAAAATAAAGGAGTTTTCAGTTTTGTCTCTATGGTTTGTTTCCTGTTCAAGTAGCCCTAGGCACAGACGGTGGATAAGCACATTCATTGAGAGGGGTTGCCAAGCTTCTAAGAAATAACGAGTTTCTGAAATACCAGCAAATATTTTTTCACTTAATCTTGATGATACTTGGTGGTAATGATCAGTCCACAAAACCCACTTGGGTCACCAAGTTTTGTTCATCTAGGTTGAAGTATTCCTCTACAGTAGCAGTTTTTATATTTAGGTTTCTCTCTCTTCTCTCCTATATAGATAGATGAATTTGGAACTCTAAATCCAACATGGTTTGCAGTAATCTTGAAACTTGACAAAATAAAGGAGTTCTCAGTTTTGTTTCTATGATTTGTTTCCTCTTCAAGTAGCCCTAAGCAGAGACTGTGGTAAAGCACTTTCATTGAAAGGGGTTGCCAAGCTTCCAAGAAATTACGAGTTTCCGAAATACCAGAAATATTTTTACCCAATTTTGATGATACTTGGTGGTAATGACAAGAACACAAATCCCACTTGGCTCACCAAATTTTGTTCTTCTTGGTTGAAGCGTTCGTTTTCAATAGCAGTTTTTATTTTTAGGTTTCCCTCTGTTCTCTCCTGTATAGATAGATGAATTTGGAACTCTAAATCCAACATGGTTTGTAGTAGCTCTTTGAAATTTGACAAAATAAATTAGTTCTCTGTTTTGTCTCTATGGTTTGTTTCCTCTTCAAGTAGCCCTAGGCACAGACTGTGGAAAAGCACTTTCATTGAGAGGGGTTGCCAAGCTTCTAAGAAATAACGAGTTTCCGAAATACCAGCAAATATTTTTTCACCCAATCTTCATGGTACTTGGTGGTAATGATCGGTACACAAATCCCAGTTGGATCACCAAATTTTGTTCTTCTATGTTGAAGCGTTCGTCTACAGTAGCAGTTTTAATATTTAGGTTTCTATCTGTTCTCTCCTATATAGATAGATGAATTTGGAACTCTAAATCCAACATGGTTTGTAGTAGCTCTTTGTAACTTGACAAAATAAAGGAGTTCTCAGTGTTTTCTCTATGATTTGTTTCCTCTTCACGTAGCCCTAAGCAGAGACTCTGGAAAAGCACTTTCATTGAAAGAGGCTGCAAAGCTTCCAAGAAATTACGAGATTCCGAAATAATAGGAAATATTTTTTCACCCAATCTTGATGATACGTGGTGGTAATGACAAGTACACAAATCCAACTTGGCTCACCAAATTTTGTTCTTCTAGGTTAAGGCGTTCGTCTACAGTAGCAGTATTTATATTTAGGTTTCCCTCTGTTCTCTCCTATATAGATAGATGAATTTGGAACTCTACATCCAACATGGTTTGCAGTAACTCTTGAAACTTGACAAAATAAAGGAGTTCTCAGTTTTGTTTCTATGATTTGTTTCCTCTTCAAGTAGCCCTAAGCAGAGACTGTGGAAAAGCACTTTCATTGAAAGGGGTTGCCTGGTTCCAAGAAATTACGAGTTTCTGAAATACCAGCAAATGTTTTTTCACCCAATCTTAATGATACGTGGTGGTAATGACAAGTACTCAAATCCCACTTGGCTCACCAAATTTTGTTCTTCTAGGTTGAAGCGTTCGTTTACAGTAGCAGTTTTTATTTTTAGGTTTCACTCTGTTCTCTCCTATATAGATAGATGAATATGGAACTCTAAATCCAACATGGTTTGTAGTAGCTTCTGAAACTTGACAAAATAAAGGAGTTCTCAGTTTTGTCTCTATGGTTTGTTTCCTCTTCTAGTAGCCCTAGGCACAGACTGTGGAAAAGCACTTTCATTGAGACGCTTAGCCAAGCTTCTAAGAAAATACGAGTTTCCGAAATATCAGCAAATATTTTTTCACCCAATCTTGATGATACTTGGTGGTAATGATCGGTACAAATCCCACATGACTCACCAAATTCTGTTCTTCTAGGTTGAAGCGTTCGTTTACAGTAGGAGTTTATATTTTTAGGTTTCCATCTGTTCTCTCCTATGTAGATAGATGTATTTGGAACTCTAAATCCAACATCGTTTGACGTAGCTCTTTGAAACTTGACAAAATGAAGGAGTTCTCAGTTTTGTCTCTAGGATTTGTTTCCTCTTCAAGTAGCCCTAAGCAGAGACTGTGGAAAAGCACTTTCATTGAAAGGGGTTGCCTGGTTCCAAGAAATTACGAGTTTTCGAGATACCAGCAAATGTTTTTTCACCCAATCTTGATGATACGTGTTGGTAATGACAAGTACACAAATCCCACTTGGCTCACCAAATTTTGTACTTCTAGGTTGAAGCGTTCGCTTACAGTAGCAGTTTTTATTTTTAGGTTTCAATCTGTTCTCTCCTATAGAGATAGATGAATTTGGAACTCTAAATCCAACATGGTTTGTAGTAGCTCTTTGAAACTTGACAAAATAAAGGAGTTCGCAGTTTTGTCTCTATGGTTTGTTTCCTCTTCAAGTAGTCCTAGGAACAGACTGTGGAAAAGCACTTTCATTGAAAGGGGTTGACAGCTTCGAAGAAATAACGAGTTTCCGAAATACCAGCTAATATTTTTTCACCCAATCTTGATGAAACGTGGTGGTAATGATCAGTCCACAAATCCCACTTGACTCACCAAATTTTGTTCTTCTAGGTTGAAGCGTTCGTTTACAGTAGCAGTTTATATTTTTTCATTTCCCTCTGTTCTCTCCTATATAGATAGATGAATTTGGAACTCTAAATCCAACATGGTTTGTAGTATCTCTTTGAAACTTAACAAAAGAAGGGAGTTCTCAGTTTTGTCTCTATGATTTGTTTCCCCATCAAGTAGCCCTAAGCAGAGACTTTGGAAAATCACTTTCATTGAAAGGGTTTGCCAAGCTTCCAAGAAATTACGAGTTTCCAAAATACCAGAAATATTTTTTCACCCAAACTTGATGATACGTGGTGGTAATGACAAGTACTCAAATCCCACTTGGCTCACCAAATTTTGTTCTTCTAGGTTGAAGCGTTCGTTTACAGTAGCAGTTTTTATTTTTAGGTTTCACTCTGTTCTCTCCTATATAGATAGATGAATTTGGAACTCTAAATCCAACATGGTTTGTAGTAGCTTTTGAAACTTGACAAAATAAAGGAGTTCTCAGTTTTGTCTCTATGGTTTGTTTCCTCTTCTAGTAGCCCTAGGCACAGACTGTGGAAAAGCACTTTCATTGAGACGCTTAGCCAAGCATCTAAGAAAAAACGAGTTTCCGAAATACCAGCAAATATTTTTTCACCCAATCTTGATGATACTTGGTGGTAATGATCAGTACAAATCCCACTTGACTCACCAAATTCTGTTCTTCTAGGTTGAAGCGTTCGTTTACAGTAGGAGTTTATATTTTTAGGTTTCCATCTGTTCTCTCCTATGTAGATAGATGTATTTGGAACTCTAAATCCAACATGGTTTGACGTAGCTCTTTGAAACTTGACAAAATGAAGGAGTTCTCAGTTTTGTCTCTAGGATTTGTTTCCTCTTCATGTAGCCCTAAGCAGAGACTGTGGAAAAACACTTTCATTGAAAGGGATTGCCAAGCTTCCAAGAAACTACGAGGTTCCGAAATACCAGAAATATTTTTTCACCCAATCAGATGATACGTGGTGGTAATGACAAGTACAAAAATCCCACTTGGCTAAACAAATTTTGTTCTTCTAGGTTGAAGCGTTCGTTTAGAGTAGCAGTTTTTATTTTTAGGTTTCACTCTGTTCTATCCTATATAGATAGATGAATTTGGAACTCTAAATCCAACATGGTTTGCAGTAGCTCTTTGAAACTTGACAAAATAAAGGAGTTCTCAGTTTTGTCTCTATGATTTGTTTCCGCTTCAAGTAGCCATAAGCAGAGACTGTGGAAAAGGTCTTTCATTGAAAGGGGTTGCCAAGCTTCCAAGAAATTACGAGTTTCCGAAATACCAGCAAATATTTTTCACCCAATTTTGATGATACTTGGTGGTAATGACAAGAACACAAATCCCACCTGGCTCACCAAATTTTGTTTTTCTAGGTTGAAGCGTTCGTCTACAGTAGCAGTTTTTATTTTTAGGTTTCACTCTGTTCTCTCGTATATAGATAGATGAATTTGGAACTCTAAATCCAACATGGTTTGTAGTAACTATTTGATACTTGACAAAAAAAAGTAGTTCTCAGTTTTTTCTCTATGATTTGTTTCCTCTTCAAGTAGCCCTAAGCAGAGACTGTGGAAAAGCACTTTCATTGAAAGGGGTTGCCAAACTTCCAAGAAATTACAAGTTTCCAAAATACCAGCAAATATTTTTTCACCCAATCTTGATGATACTTGGTGGTAATGATCAGTACCCAAACATACTTGGCTAACATATTTTTGTTCTTCTAGGTTGAAGCGTTCGTCTACAGCAGCAGTTTTTATATTTAGGTTTCACTCTGTTCTCTTCTATATAGATAGATGAATTTGGAACTCTAAATCCAACATGGTTTGTAATAGCTCTTTGAAACTAGACAAAATAAAGGAGTTCTCAGTTTTGTCTCTATGGTTTGTTTCCCCTTCAAGTAGCCCTAGGCACAGACTGTGGAAAAGCACTTTCATTAAGAGGGGTGGGCAAGCTTCTAAGAAATAACGAGTTTCCGAAATACGATCAAATATTTTTTCACCCAATCTTGATGATACTTGGTGGTAATGATCGGTACACAAATCGCACTTGACTCACCGAATTTTGTTCTTCTAGGGTGAAGCGTTCGTTTACAGAAACAGTTTATATTTTTAGGTTCCCTCTGTTATCTCGTATATAGATAGTTGATTTTGGAACTCTAAATTCAACATGGTTTGTAGTAGCTCTTTGAAACTTGAAAAAATAAAGGAGTTCTCAGTTTTGTCTCTATGATTTGTTTCCGCTTCATGTAGCCCTAAGCAGAGACTGTGGAAAAGCACTTTAATTGAGAGGGGTTGCCAAGCTTCTAAGAAATAACGAATTTCCGAAATACCAGCAAATATTTTTTTACCCAACCTTGATGATACTTGTTGGTAATGATCGGTACACAAATCCCACTTGACTCACCAAATTTTGTTCTTCTAGGTTGAAGCGTTCGTTTACAGTAGCAGTTTATATTTTTGGGTTCCCTCTGTTCTTTCCTATATAGATAGATAAATTTGGAACTCTAAATCCAACATGGTTTGTAGTAGCTCTTTGAAACTTGACAAAATAAAGTAGCTCTCAGTTTTGTCTCTATTATTTGTTTCTGCTTCATGTAGCCCTAAGCAGAGACTGTAAAAAACAACTTTCATTGAAACTGGTTGACATGCTTTCATGAAATTAAGAGTTTCCGAAATACCAGCAAATATTTTTTCACCCAATATTGATGATACGTGGTGGTAATGACAAGTACACAAAACTTATTTGGCTCACATAATTTTGTTCTTCTAGTTTGAAGCATTCGTGTACAGTAGCAGTTTTTATTTTTAGGTTTCACTCTGTTCTCTCCTATATAGATAGATGAATTTGGAACTCTAAATCCAACATGGTTTGTAGTAGCTTTTTGAATCTTGACAAAATAAAGGAGTTCTCAGTTTTGTCTCTATGGTTTGTTTCCTCTTCAAGTAGCCCTAGGCACAGAGTGTGGAAAAGCACTTTCATTGAGATTGGTTGCGAAGCTTCTAAGAAATAACGAGGTTCCGAAACACCAGCAAATATTTTTTCACCCAATGTTGATGATAATTGGTGGTAATGATCAGTACACAAATCCCACTTGGCTCACCAAATTTTGTTCTTCTAGGTTGAAGCGTTCGTCTACAGAAGCAGTTTTTATTTTTAGGTTTCACTCTGTTCTCTCCTATATAGATAGATGAATTTGGAACTCTAAATCCAAGATGGTGTGTAATAGCTCTTTGAAACTAGACAAAATAAAGGAGTTCTCAGTTTTGTCTCTATGGTTTGTTTCCCCTTCAAGTAGCCCTAGGCACAGACTGTGGAAAAGCACTTTCATTAAGAGGGGTGGGCAAGCTTCTCAGAAATATCGAGTTTCCGAAACACCAGCAAAAATTTTTTCACCCAGTCTTGATGATAATTGGTGGTAATGATCGCTACACAAATCCCACTTGGCTCACCAAATTCTGTTCTTCTAGGTTGAAGCATTCGTTTATGTTTTTAGGTTCCCTCTGTTTTCTCCAATATAGATAGATGAATTTGGAACTCTAAATCGAACATGGTTTGTAGTAGCTCTTTGAAAATTGACAAAATTAAGGAGTTCTCAGTTTTGTCTCTATGATTTGTTTCCGCTTCATGTAGCCCTAAGCAGAGACTGTGGAAAAGCACTTTCATTGAAAGGGGTTGCCAAGCTTCCAAGAAATTAAGAGTTTTCGAAATACCAGCAAATATTTTTTCACCCAATGTTGATGCTACGTGGTGGTAATGACAAGTACACAAATCCCGCTTGGCTCACCAAATTTTGTTCTTCTAGCTTGAAGCGTTCGTCTACAGTAGCAGTTTTTATATTTAGGTTTCACTCTGTTATCTGCTATATAGATAAATTTATTTGGAACTCTAAGTCCAACATGGTGTGTAATAGCTCTTTGAAACTTGTCAAAATAAAGGAGTTCTCAGTTTTGTCTCTATAGTTTGTTTCTTCTTAAAGTAGCCCTAGGCACAGACTGTGGAAAAGCACTTTCATTGAGAGGGTTGGCCAAGCTTCTAAGATATAACGAGTTTCCGAAATACCAGCAAATATTTTTTCACCCAATCTTGATGATACTTGGTGGAAATAATTGGTACACAAATCCCACTTGACTCACCAAATTTTGTTCTTCTAGATTGAAGCGTTCGTTTACAGTAGCAGTTTATATTTTTAGGTTCCCTCTGTTTTTTCCTATATAGATAGATGAATTTGGAACTCTAAATCTAAAATGGTGTGTAATAGCTCTTTGAAACTTGAAAAAAAAAAGGGAGTTCTCAGTTTTGTCTCTATGATTTGTGTCCGATTCATGTAGCCCTAAGCAGAAACTGTGGAAAAGCAATTCCATTGAAAGGGGTTGCCAAGCTTCCAAGAAATAACGAGTTTCCGAAATACCAGCAAATATTTTTACATATTGGATTTAGAGTATCAACATGGTGTGTAATAGCTTTTTGAAACTTGACAAAATAAAATATTTGTCAGTTTTGTCTCCATGGTTTGTTTCCTCTTCAAGAAGCCCTAGGCACAGACTGTGGAAAAGCACTTTCATCGAAAGGGGTTGCAAAGCTTCCAAGAAATAACGAGTTTCCGAAATAGAAGCAAATATTTTTTCACCCAATCTTGATATTACTTGGTGGTAATGATCGGTACACAAATCCCTCTTGACTCACCAAATTTTGTTCTTCTAGGTTGATGCGTTCGTTTTCAGTAGCAGTATTTATTTTTAGTCTTCACTCTGTTCTCTCCTATATAGATAGATGAATTTGGAACTCTAAATCCAACATGGTTTGTAGTATCTCTTTGAAACTTAACAAAATAAGGGAGTTCTCAGTTTTATCTCTATGATTTGTTTCCTCATCAAGTAGCCCTAAGCAGAGACTTTGGAAAATCACTTTCATTGAAAGGGTTTCCCAAGCTTCCAAGAAATTACGAGTTTCCGAAATACCAGAAATATTTTTTCACCCAAACTTGATGATACGTGGTGGTAATGACAAGTACTCAAATCCCACTTGGCTCACCAAATTTTGTTCTTCTAGGTTGAAGCGTTCGTTTACAGTAGCAGTTTTTATTTTTAGGTTTCACTCTGTTCTCTCCTATATAGATAGATGAATATGGAACTCTAAATCCAACATGGTTTGTAGTAGCTTCTGAAACTTGACAAAATAAAGGAGTTCTCAGTTTTGTCTCTATGGTTTGTTTCCTCTTCTAGTAGCCCTAGGCACAGACTGTGGAAAAGCACTTTCATTGAGACGCTTAGCCAAGCTTCTAAGAAAAAACGAGTTTCCGAAATATCAGCAAATATTTTTTCACCCAATCTTGATGATACTTGGTGGTAATGATCGGTACAAATCCCACATGACTCACCAAATTCAGTTCTTCTAGGTTGAAGCGTTCGTTTACAGTAGGAGTTTATATTTTTAGGTTTCCATCTGTTCTCTCCTATGTAGATAGATGTATTTGGAACTCTAAATCCAACATCGTTTGACGTAGCTCTTTGAAACTTGACAAAATAAAATATTTGTCAGTTTTGTCTCCATGGTTTGTTTCCTCTTCAAGAAGCCCTAGGCACAGACTGTGGAAAAGCACTTTCATCGAAAGGGGTTGCAAAGCTTCCAAGAAATAACGAGTTTCCGAAATAGAAGCAAATATTTTTTCACCCAATCTTGATATTACTTGGTGGTAATGATCGGTACACAAATCCCTCTTGACTCACCAAATTTTGTTCTTCTAGGTTGATGCGTTCGTTTTCAGTAGCAGTATTTATTTTTAGGTTTCACTCTGTTCTCTCCTATATAGATAGATGAATTTGGAACTCTAAATCCAACATGGTTTGTAGTAGCTCTTTGAAAGTTGACAAAATTAAGGAGTTCTCAGTTTTGTCTCTATGGTTTGTTTCCTCTTCAAGTAGCCCTAGGCACAGACGGTGGAAAACCACTTTCATTGAGAGGGGTTGCCAAGCTTCAAAGAAATTACGAGTTTCCGAAATTCCAGAAATATTTTTTCACACAATCTTGCTGTTACTTGGTGTTAATGATCGGTATACAAATCCCTCTTGACTCACCAAATTTTGTTCTTCTAGGTTGATGAGTTCGTTTTCAGTAGCAGTATTTATTTTTTGGTTTCACTGTGTTCTCTCCTATATTGATAGATGAATTTGGAACTCTAAATACAACATGGTTTTTGGTAGCTCTTTGAAACTTGACAAAATAAAGGAGTTCTCAGTTTTGTCTCTATGGTTTGTTTCCTCTTCAAGTAGCCCTAGGCACAGACTGTGGAAAGCACTTACATTGAGAGGGGTGGCCAAGCTTCTAAGAAATAACGAGTTTCCGAAATACCAGCAACTATTTTTTCACCCAATGTTGATGATACTTGGTGGTAAGGACAAGTACACAAATCCCACTTGGCTCACCAAATTTTGTTCTTCTAGGTTGAAGCATTCGTCTATAGTAGCAGTTTTTATTTTTAGGCTTTACTTGTTCTCACCTAAATAGAGAGATGAATTTGGAACTCTAAATCCAACATGGTTTGTAGTAGCTCTTTGAAACTAGACAAAATAAAGGAGTTCTCAGTTTTGTCTCTATGGTTTGTTTCCTCTTCAAGTAGCCCTATGCACAGACGGTGGAAAAGCACTTTCATTTAGAGGGGATGCCAAGCATCCAAGAAATTACGAGTTTCCGAAATGCCAGCAAATATTTTTTCACCTAAAGTTGATGATACGTGGTGGTAATGACAAGTACACAAATCCCACTTGGCTCACCAAATTTTGTTCTTCTAGGTTGAAACGTTCGTTTACAGTAGCAGTTTTTATTTTTAGGTTACACTCTGTTCTCTCCTATATAGATAGATAAATTTGGAACTCTAAATCCAACAGGGTTTGGAGTAGCTCTTTGAAACTTGACAAAATAAAGGAGTTCTCAGATTTGTCTCTATGGTTTGTTTCCTCTTCAATAGCCCTGGCACAGACTGTGGAAAAGCACTTTCATTGAGAGGGGTTGCCAAGCTTCTAAGAAATAACGAGTTTCCGAAATACCAGCAACTATTTAATTCACCCTATCTTGATGATACTTTGTGGTAAGGACAAGTACACAAATCCCACTTGGCTCACCAACTTTTGTTCTTCTAGATTGAAGCATTCGTCTACAGTAGCAGTTTTTATTTTTAGGTTTTACTTTGTTCTCTCCTATATAGATAGATGAATTTGGAACTCTAAATCCAACATGGTTTGTAGTAGCTCTTTGAAACTTGACATAATAAAGGAGTTCTCAGATTTGTCTCTATGGTTTGTTTCCGCTTCATGTAGCCCTAAGCAGAGACTGTGGAAAAGCACTTTCATTGAGAGGGGTTGCCAAGCTTTCAAGAAATTACGAGTTTCCGGAATACCAGCAAATATTTTTTCACCCAATCTTGATGATATGTGGTGGTAATGACAAGTAGACAAATCCCACTTGGCTCACCAAATTTTGTTTTTCTGGGTTGAAGCGTTCGTTTACAGTAGCAATTTTCGTTTTTAGGTGGCACTCTGTTCTCTCCTATATTGATTGATGAATTTGGAACTCTAAATCCAACATGGTTTGTAGTGGCTCTTAGAAAGTTGATAAAATAAAAGAGTTCTCAGTTTTGTCTCTATGGGTTGTTTCCTCTTCAAGTAGCCCTAGGCACAGACTGTGGAAAAGCACTTTCATTGAGAGGGGATGCCAAGCTTGTAAGAAATAACGAGTTTCTGAAATACCAGCAAATATTTTTTCACCCAATCTTGATGATACTTGGTGGTAATGATCAGTACACAAATCGCACTTGGCTCACCAAATTTTGTTCTTCTAGGTTGAAGCGTTCGTTTTCAGTAGCAGTATTTATTTTTAGGTTTCACTCTGTTCTCTCCTATATTGATAGATGAATTTGGAACTCTAAATACAACATGGTTTGTGGTAGCTCTTTGAAACTTGACAAAATAAAGGAGTTCTCAGTTTTGTCTCTATGGTTTGTTTCCTCTTCAAGTTGCCCTAGGCACAGACTGTGAAAAAGCACTTACATTGAGAGGGGTGGCCAAGCTTCTAAGAAATAACGAGTTTCCGAAATACCAGCAACTATTTTTTCACCCAATCTTGATGATACTTGGTGGTAAGGACAAGTCCACAAATCCCACTTGGCTCACCAAATTTTGTTCTTCTAGGTTGAAGCATTCGTCTACAGTAGCAGTTTTTATTTTTAGGTTTACTTTATTCTCACCTAAATAGAGAGATGAATTTGGAACTCTAAATCCAACATGGTTTGTAGTAGCTCTTTGAAACTTGACAAAATAAAGGAGTTTCAGTTTTGTCTCTATGGTTTGTTTCCTCTTCAAGTAGCCCTAGGCACAGAGTGTGGAGAAGCACTTTCATTGAGAGGGTTTGTCAAGCTTCTAAGAAATAACGAGTTTCCGAAATACCAGCAATTATTTTTCACTCAATGTCGATGATACTTGGTGGTAATGATCTGTACACAAATCCCACTGGGCTCACCAAATTTTGTTCTTCTACTTTGAAGCGTTCGTCTACAGTAGCAGTTTTTATATTTAGGTTTCACTTTGTTCTCTCGTATACAGAAAGATGAATTTGGAACTCTAAATCTAACATGGTTTGTAGTGGTTCTTTGAAACTTGACAAAATAAAGGAGTTCTCAGTTTTGTCTCTATGGTTTGTTTCCTCTTCAAGTAGCCCTAGGCACAGACGGTGGAAAAGCACTTTCATTGAGAGGGGTTGCCAAGCTTCTAAGAAATTACGAGTTTCCGAAATACCAGTAAATATTTTTTCACAAAATTTGCTGTTACTTGGTGTTAATGATCGGTATACAAATCTCTCTTGACTCACCAAATTTTGATATTCTAGGTTGATGAGTTCGTTTTCAGTAGCAGTATTTATTTTTCGGTTTCACTGTGTTCTCTCCTATATTGATAGATGAATTTGGAACTCTAAATACAACATGGTTTTTGGTAGCTCTTTGAAACTTGACAAAATAAAGGAGTTCTCAGTTTTGTCTCTGTGGTTTGTTTCCTCTTCAAGTTGCCCTAGGCACAGACTGTTAAAAAGCACTTACATTGAGAGGGGTGGCCAAGCTTCTAAGAAATAACGAGTTTCCGAAATACCAGCAACTATTTTTTCACCCAATGTTGATGATACTTGGTGGTAAGGACAAGTCCACAAATCCCACTTGGCTCACCAAATTTTGTTCTTCTAGGTTGAAGCATTCGTCTACAGTAGCAGTTTTTATTTTTAGGTTTTACTTTGTTCTCACCTAAATAGAGAGATGAATTTGGAACTCTAAATCCAAGATGGTTTGTAGTAGCTCTTTGAAACTTGACAAAATAAAGGAGTTCTCAGTTTTCTCTCTATGATTTGTTTCCGCTTCAAGTAGCCCTAGGCACAGACGGTGGAGAAGCACTTTCATTGAGAGGGGTTGCCAAGCTTCTAAGAAATTACGAGTTTCCGAAATACCAGCAAATATTTTTTCACCCAATCTTGCTGTTACTGGGTGTTAATGATCTGTATACAAATCCCTCTTGACTCACCAAATTTTGTTCTTCTAGGTTGATGAGTTCGTTTTCAGTAGCAGTATTTATTTTTCTGTTTCACTGTGTTCTCTCCTATATTGATTGATGAATTTGGAACTCTAAATACAACATGGTTTTTGGTAGCTCTTTGAAACTTGACAAAATAAAGGAGTTCTCAATTTTGTCTCTATGGTTTGTTTCCTCTTCAATAGCCCTAGGCACAGACTGTGGAAAAGCACTTATATTGAGAGGGGTGGCCAAGCTTCTAAGAAATAACGAGTTTCCGAAATACCAGCAACTATTTTTTCACCCAATGTTGATGATACTTGGTGGTAAGGACAAGTCCACAAATCCCACTTGGCTCACCAAATTTTGTTCTTCTAGGTTGAAGCATTCGTCTACAGTAGCAGTTTTTATTTTTAGGTTTTACTTTGTTCTCACCTAAATAGAGAGATGAATTTGGAACTCTAAATCCAAGATGGTTTGTAGTAGCTCTTTGAAACTTGACAAAATAAAGTAGTTCTCAGTTTTCTCTTTATGATTTGTTTCCTCTTGATGTAGCCCTAGGCACAGACTGTGGTAAAGCACTTTCATTGGGAGGGGTTGCCAAGCTTCTAAGAAATAACGAGTTTCCGAAATACCAGCAAATATTTTTTCACCCAATCTTGATGATACTTGGTGGTTATGACAAGTACAGAAATCCCACTTGCCTCACCAAATTTTGTTCTTCTAGGTTGAAGCGTTCGTCTACAGTAGCAGTTTTTATATTTAGGTTTCACTCTGTTCTCTCCTCTATAGATAGATGAACTTGCAACTCTAAATCCAACATGGTTTGTAGTACCTCTATGAAACTTGACAAAAAAAAGTAGTTCTCAGTTTTATCTCTATTATTTGTTTTCTCTTCAAGTAGCCCTAAGCAGAGACTGTGGAAAAGCACTTTCATTGAAAGGAGTTGCCAAGCGTCCAAGAAATTACGAGTTTCCGAGATATCAGCAAATATTTTTTTACTCAATCTTGATGATACGTGGTGGTAATGATCAGTTCACAAATTCCACTTGGCTCACCAAATTTTGTTCTTCTTGGTTGAAGCGTTCGTTTACAGTAGCATCTTTTATTCTTAGGTTTCACTCTGTTCTCTCCTATATAGATAGATGAATTTGGAACTCTAAATCCAACATGGTTTGTAGTAGCTCTTTGAAACTTGACAAAATAAAAAGCAGTTCCCAGTTTTGTCTCTATGGTTTGTTTCCTCTTCAAGTAGCCCTCGGCACAGACTGTGGAAAAGCACTTTCATTGAGAGGGTTGCCAAGCTTCGAAGAAATAACGTGTTTCAGAAATACCAGAAAATATTATTTCACCCAATCTTGATGATACATGGTGGCAATGACAAGTGCACAAATCCCACTTGGCTCTCCAAATTTTGTTCTTCTAGGTTGAAACGTTCGTCTACAGTAGGAGTTTTTATATTTAGGTTTCCCTCTGTTCTCTCCTATATAGATAGATGAATTTGGCACTCTACATCCAACATGGTTTGTAGTAGCTCTTTGAAACTTGACAAAATAAAGTAGTTCTCAGTTTTGTCTCTATTATTTGTTTCCTCTTCAAGTAGCCCTAGGCAAAGACTGTGGAAAAGCACTATCATTTTAAGGGGTTGCAAAGCTTCTAAGGAATAACGAGTTTCCGAAATACCAGCAAATATTTTTCACTCAATCTTGAAGATACTTGGTGGTAATGATCAGTACGCAAATCCCACTGGGCTCACCAAATTTTGTTCTTCTTATTTGAAGCGTTCGTCTACAGTAGCAGTTTTTATATTTAGGTTTCACTCTGTTCTCTCCTATATAGATAGATGAATTTGGAACTCTATATACAACATGGTTTGTAGTAGCTCTTTGAAACTTGACAAAATAAAGGAGTTCTCAGTTTTGTCTCTATGGTTTGTTTCCTCTTCAAGTACCCCTAGGCACAGACTGTGGAAAAGCACTTTCATTGAAAGGGGTTGCCAAGCTTCCAAGAAATAACGAGTTTCCGAAATACGAGCAAATATTTCTTCACCCTATCTTGATGATACGTGGTGGTAATGATCAGTACACAAATCCCACCCAGCTCACCAAATTTTGTTCTTCTAGGTTGAAGCGTTCGTCTACAGTAGCAGTTTTTATATTTAGGTTTCCCTCTGTTCTCTCCTATATAGATAGATGAATTTGGAACTCTAAATCCAACATGGTTTGCAGTAGCTCTTTGAAACTTGACAAAATAAAGGAGTTCTCAGTTTTGTCTCTATGGTTTGTTTCCTCCTCAAGTAGCCCTGAGCAGAGCCTGTGGAAAAGCACTTTCATTGAAAGGGTTGCCAAACTTCCAAGAATTTACGAGTTGCCGAAATACAAGGAAATATTTTTTCACCCAATCTTGATGATTCTTGGTGGTATTGATCAGGACACAAATCTCACTGGGCTCACCAAATTTTGTTCTTCTAGGTTGAAGCATTCGTCTACAGTCGCAGTTTTTATATGCAGGTTTCACTCTGTTATCTCCTATATAGATTGATAAATTTGGCACTCTAAATCCAACATGGTTTGTAGTAGCTCTTTGAAACTTGCCAAAATAAAGTAGTTCTCTGTTTTGTCTCTATGGTTTGTTTCCTCTTCAAGTATCCCTAGGCACAGAGTGTGGTAAATCAATTTCATTGAGAGGGGTTGCCAAGCTTCCAAGAAATAACGAGTTTACGAAATATGAGCAAATATTTCTTCACCCCATCTTGATGATACGTGGTGGAAATGATCAGTACACAAATCCAACCTGGCACACCAAATTTTGTTCTTCTAGGTTGAAGTGTTCGTCTACAGTAGCAGTTTTTATATTTAGGTTTCCCTCTGTTCTCTCCTATATAGATAGATGAATTTGGAACTCTAAATCCAACATGGTTTGTAGTAGCTCTTTGAAACTTGACAAAATGAATGAGTTCTCAGTTTTGTCTCTATGGTTTGTTTCCTCTTCAAGTAGCCGTAAGCAGAGTTTGTGGAAAAGCTCTTTCATTGAAAGGGGTTGCAAATCTTCCAAGAATTTAAGTGTTTCCGAAATACCAGGAAATTTTTACACCCAATCTTGATAATTCTCTGTCCTAATGATGAGTACACAAATCCCACTTGGCTCACCAAATTTTGTTCTTCTAGGTTGAAGCTTTCGTTTTCAGTAGCAGTTTTTATTTTTAGGTTTCCCTCTGTTCTCTCCTATATAGATAGATGAATTTGGAACTCTTTATCCAACATGGTTTGTAGTAGCTCTTTAAAACTTGACAAAATAAAGGAGTTCTCAGTTTTGTCTCTATGGTTTGATTCCTCTTCAAGTATCCCTAGGCACAGACTGTGGAAAAGCAATTTCATTGAGAGGGGTTCCCAAGCTTCCAAGAAATAACGAGTTTCCGAAATACCAGCAAATATTTTTTCACCCATTCTTGATGATACGTGGTGGTAAGGATCAGTACACAAATCCAACTTTGCTCACCAAATGTTGTTCTTCTAGGTTGAAGCGTTCGATTACAGTAGCAGTTTTTATTTTTAGGTTTCTCTCTGTTCTCTCATATAGAGATAGATGAATTTGGAACTCTAAATTCAACATGGTTTGTAGTAGCTTTTTGAATCTTGACAAAATAAAGGAGTTCTCAGTTGTGTCTCTATGGTTTGTTTCCTCTTCAAGTAGCCATAGGCACAGACTGTGGAAAAGCACTTTCATTGAAATGGTTTGCCAAGCTTCTAAGGAATAACAAGTTTCCGAAATACCATGAAATATTTGTTCACCCAAACTTGATGATTCTTGGTGGTAATGATCAGTACACAAATCCCACTTGGCTGACCAAATTGTGTTCTTCTAGGTTGAAGCGTTCGTCTACAGTAGCAGTTTTTATATTTAGGTTTCACTCTGTTCTCTCCTATATAGATAGATGAATTTGGTACTCTAAATCCAACATGGTTTGTAGTAGCTCTTTGAAACATGACAAAATAAAGTATTTTTCACTTTTGACTCTATTTTTTGTTTCGTCTTCAAGTAGCCCTAGGCACAGACTGTGGAAAAGCACTTTCATTGAGAGGGGTTGCAAAGCTTCTAAGAAATAACTGTATTCAGAAATACCAGCAAATATTTTTTCACCCAATCTTGATGATACTTGGTGGTAATGATCAGTACACAAATCCCATTTGGCTCACCAAATTTTGTTCTTCTAGGTTGAAGCGTTCGTCTACAGTAGCAGTTTTTATATTTAGGTTTCCCTCTGTTCTCTCCTATATAGATAGATGAATTTGGAACTCTAAATCCAACATGGTTTGCAGTAGCTCTTTGAAACTTGACAAAATAAAGGAGTTCTCAGTTTTGTCTCTATGGTTTGTTTCCTCCTCAAGTAGCCCTGAGCAGAGCCTGTGGAAAAGCACTTTCATTGAAAGGGTTGCCAAACTTCCAAGAATTTACGAGTTGCCGAAATACAAGGAAATATTTTTTCACCCAATCTTGATGATTCTTGGTGGTATTGATCAGGACACAAATCTCACTGGGCTCACCAAATTTTGTTCTTCTAGGTTGAAGCATTCGTCTACAGTCGCAGTTTTTATATGCAGGTTTCACTCTGTTATCTCCTATATAGATTGATAAATTTGGCACTCTAAATCCAACATGGTTTGTAGTAGCTCTTTGAAACTTGCCAAAATAAAGTAGTTCTCTGTTTTGTCTCTATGGTTTGTTTCCTCTTCAAGTATCCCTAGGCACAGAGTGTGGTAAATCAATTTCATTGAGAGGGGTTGCCAAGCTTCCAAGAAATAACGAGTTTACGAAATATGAGCAAATATTTCTTCACCCCATCTTGATGATACGTGGTGGAAATGATCAGTACACAAATCCAACCTGGCACACCAAATTTTGTTCTTCTAGGTTGAAGTGTTCGTCTACAGTAGCAGTTTTTATATTTAGGTTTCCCTCTGTTCTCTCCTATATAGATAGATGAATTTGGAACTCTAAATCCAACATGGTTTGTAGTAGCTCTTTGAAACTTGACAAAATGAATGAGTTCTCAGTTTTGTCTCTATGGTTTGTTTCCTCTTCAAGTAGCCGTAAGCAGAGTTTGTGGAAAAGCTCTTTCATTGAAAGGGGTTGCAAATCTTCCAAGAATTTAAGTGTTTCCGAAATACCAGGAAATTTTTACACCCAATCTTGATAATTCTCTGTCCTAATGATGAGTACACAAATCCCACTTGGCTCACCAAATTTTGTTCTTCTAGGTTGAAGCTTTCGTTTTCAGTAGCAGTTTTTATTTTTAGGTTTCCCTCTGTTCTCTCCTATATAGATAGATGAATTTGGAACTCTTTATCCAACATGGTTTGTAGTAGCTCTTTAAAACTTGACAAAATAAAGGAGTTCTCAGTTTTGTCTCTATGGTTTGATTCCTCTTCAAGTATCCCTAGGCACAGACTGTGGAAAAGCAATTTCATTGAGAGGGGTTCCCAAGCTTCCAAGAAATAACGAGTTTCCGAAATACCAGCAAATATTTTTTCACCCATTCTTGATGATACGTGGTGGTAAGGATCAGTACACAAATCCAACTTTGCTCACCAAATGTTGTTCTTCTAGGTTGAAGCGTTCGATTACAGTAGCAGTTTTTATTTTTAGGTTTCTCTCTGTTCTCTCATATAGAGATAGATGAATTTGGAACTCTAAATTCAACATGGTTTGTAGTAGCTTTTTGAATCTTGACAAAATAAAGGAGTTCTCAGTTGTGTCTCTATGGTTTGTTTCCTCTTCAAGTAGCCATAGGCACAGACTGTGGAAAAGCACTTTCATTGAAATGGTTTGCCAAGCTTCTAAGGAATAACAAGTTTCCGAAATACCATGAAATATTTGTTCACCCAAACTTGATGATTCTTGGTGGTAATGATCAGTACACAAATCCCACTTGGCTGACCAAATTTTGTTCTTCTAGGTTGAAGCGTTTGTCTACAGTAGCAGTTTTTATATTTAGGTTTCACTCTGTTCTCTCCTATATAGATAGATGAATTTGGAACTCTAAATCCAACATGGTTTGTAGTAGCTCTTTGAAACATGACAAAATAAAGTATTTTTCACTTTTGACTCTATTTTTTGTTTCGTCTTCAAGTAGCCCTAGGCACAGACTGTGGAAAAGCACTTTCATTGAGAGGGGTTGCAAAGCTTCTAAGAAATAACTGTATTCAGAAATACCAGCAAATATTTTTTCACCCAATCTTGATGATACTTGGTGGTAATGATCAGTACACAAATCCCATTTGGCTCACCAAATTTTGTTCTTCTAGGTTGAAGCGTTCGTCTACAGTAGCAGTTTTTATATTTAGGTTTCACTCTGTTCTCTTCTATATAGATAGATGAATTTGGAACTCTAAATCCAACATGGTTTGTAGTAGTTCTTTGAAACGTGACAAAATAAAGGAGTTCTCAGTTTTGTCTCCATGGTTTGTTTCCTCTTCAAGTAGTCCTAGGCACAGACTCTGGAAAAGCACTTTCACTGAGAGGGGTTACCAAGCTTCTAAGAAATAACGAGTTTCTGAAATACCAGCAAATATTTTTTCACCCAATCTTGATGCTACTTGGTGGTAATGATCAGTACACAAATCCCACTTGGCTCACCAAATTTTGTTCTTCTAGGTTGAAGCGTTCATCTACAGTAGCAGTTTTTATACTTAGGTTTCCCTCTGTTCTCAATATATAGAAAAATGAATTTGGAACTCTAAATCCAACATGGTTTGTAGTAGCTCTTTGAAACTTGACAAAATACAGGAGTTCTCAGTTTTGTCTCTATGGTTTGTTTCCTCTTCAAGTAGCCCTAGGCACAGACTGTGGAAAAGCACTTTCATTGAAAAGGGTTGCCAAGCTTCCAAGAAATAATGACTTTCCGAAATACCAGCAAATATTTTTTCACCCAATCTTGATGATACGTGGTGGTAATGATCGGTACACAAATGCCACTTGACTCACCAAATTTTGTTCTTCTAGTTTGAAGCGTTCGTTTACAGTAGCAGTTTATGTTATTAGGTTTCCCTCTGTTCTCTCCTATATAGTTAGATGAATTTGGAACTCTAAATACAACATGGTTTGTAGTAGCCCTTTAAAACTTGACAAATAAAAAGCAGTTCCCAGTTTTGTCTCTATGGTTTGTTTCCTCTTCAAGTAGCCCTGAGCAGAGCCTGTGGAAAAGCACTTTCATTGAAATGGGTTGCCAAGCTTCAAATCAATTACGATTTTCCGAAATACCAGCAAATATTTTAAACCCAATCTTGAAGATACTTGGTGGTAATGATCACTACACAAATCCCTCTTGGCTCACCAAATTGTGTTCTTCTAGGTTGAAGCGTTCATTTACAGTAGTAGTTTTTATTTTTAGGTTCCTCTCTGTTCTCTACTGTATAGATAGATGAATTTGGAACTGTAAATCCAACATGGTTTGTAGTCGCTCTTCAAAACTTGACAAAATAAGGAGTTCTCAGTTTTGTCTCGATGGTTTGTTTCCTCTTCAAGAAGCCATAAGCAGAAACTGTGGAAAAGCACTTTCATTGAAAGGGGTTGCCAAGGTTCTAAGGAATAACGAGTTTCCGAAATACAAGCAAATATTTTTTCACCCAATCTTGATGATTCTTGGTGGTAATGATCAGTACACAAATCCCACTTGGCTCACCAAATTTTGTTCTTCTAGGTTGAAGTGTTCGTCTACAGTAGCAGTTTTTATATTTAGGTTTCACTCTGTTCTCTCCTATATAGATAGATGAATTTGGAACTCTAAATCCAACATGGTTTGTAGTAGCTCTTTGAAACTTGACCAAATAAAGGAGTTCTCAATTTTGTCTATTTGGTTTATTTCCTCTTCAAGTAGGCTTAGGCACACACTGTGGAAAGCACTTTCATTGAGAGGGGTTGCCAAGCTTCTAAGAAATAACGAGTTTCCGAAATACCAGCAAATATTTTTTAATCCAACCTTGATGATACTTGGTAGTAATGATCGGTACACAAATCCAACTTGGCTCAGCAAATTTTGTTCTTCTAGTTTGAAGCGTTCGTCTACAGTAGCAGTTTTTATATTTAGGTTTCACTCTGTTCTCTCCTATATAGATAGATGAATTTGGAACTCTAAATCCAACATGGTTTGTAGTAGCTTTTGAAACTTGACAGAATAAAGGAGTTCTTAGTTTTGACTCTATGGTTTGTTTCCTCTTCAAGTAGCCCTAGGCACAGACTGTGGAAAAGCACTTTCATTGAAAGGGGTTGCCAAGCCTCCAAGAAATTACGAGTCTCTTAAATACCAGCAAATATTTTTTTACGAAATCTTCATGATACCTGGTGGTAATGACAAGTACACAAAGCCCTCTTGGCTCACTAAATTTTGTTCTTCTAGGTTGAAGCGTTCATTTATAGAAGCAGTTTTTACTTTTAGGTTTCTCTCTTTTCTCTCCTATATAGATAGATGAATTTGGAACTCTGAATCCAACATGGTTTGTAGTAGCTTTTTAAATCTTGACAAAATAAAGGAGTTCTCAGTTTTGTCTCTATGGTTTGTTTCCTCTTCAAGTAGCCCTACGCACAGACTGTGGAAAAGCACTTTAATTTAAAGGGGTTGCCAAGCTTCGAAGCAATAACGATTTTCAAAATACTAGAAAATATTTCTTCACCCAATCTTGATGACGCATGGCAGTAATTATCAGTACACAAATCCCACTTGGCTCTCCAAATTTTGTTTTTCTAGGTTGAAGCATTCGTCTACAGTAGCAGTTTTTATATTTAGGTTTCACTCTGTTCTCTCATATATAGATAGATGAATTTGGAACTCTAAATACAACATGGTTTGTAGTAGCTCTTTGAAACTTGACAAAATAAAGGAGTTCTCAGTTTTGTCTCTATGGTTTGTTTTTCCTCTTCAAGTAGCCCTAGGCACAGACTGTGGAAAAGCACTTTCATTGCAAGCTTCCAAGAAATAACGAGTTTCCGAAATACCAGCAAATATTTTTTCACCCAATCTTGATGATACTTGGTGGTAATGATCGGTACACAAATCCCACTTGACTCACCAAATTTTGTTCCTCTAGTTTGAAGCGTTCGTTTACAGTAGCAGTTTATAATTTTAGGTTTCCCTCTGTTCTCTCCTATATAGATAGATGAATTTGAAATTCTAAATACAATATGGTTTGTAGTAGCCTTTTGAAACTTGACAAAAAAGTAGTTCCCAGTTTTGTCTCTATGGTTTGTTTCCTCTTCAAGTAGCCCTAAGCAGAGACTGTGGAAAGCACTTTCATTGAAAGGGGTTGCCAAGCTTCCAAGAGATTACGAGTTTCCGAAATACCAGCAAATATTTTTCACCCAATCTTGAAGACTCTTGGTGGTAATGATCAGTACACAAATCCCACGTGGCTCACGAAATTTTGTTCTTCTAGTTTGAAGCGTTCGTCAACAGTAGCAGTTTTAATATTTAGGTTTCACTCTGTTCTCTTCTATGTAGATAGTTGAATTTGGAACTCTAAATCCAACATGGTTTGTAGTAGCTCTATGAAACTTGACGAAATAAAGTAGTTCTCCATTTTGTCTCTATGGTTTGTTTCCTCCTCAAGTAGCCCTAGGAAGAGACTGTGGAAAAGCACTTTAATTAAAAGGGGTTGCCAAGCTCCCACGAAATTACGAGTTTCCGAAATACGAGCAAATATTTTTTCACCAAATCTTGATGATACCTGGTGGTAATGACAAGTACACTAAGCCCACTTGGCTCACCAAATTTTGTTCTTCTAGGTTGAAGCGTTTATTTACACTAGCAGTTTTTATGTTTAGGTTTCTCTCTCTTCACTACTATATAGATAGATGAATTTGGAACTCTTTATCCAACATGGTTTGTAGTAGCTTTTTGATTCTTGTCAAAATAAAGAAGTTCTCAGTTTTGTCTCTATAGTTTGTTTCCTCTTCAAGTAGCCCTAGGCAGAGACTGTGGAAAAGCACTTTCATTGAAAGGGGTTGCCAAGCTTCTAAGGAATAACGAGTTTCAAAACACCAGGAAATATTTCTTCACCCAATCTTTTTGATTCTTGGTGGTAATGATCAGTACACAAATCCCACTTTGCTCACCAAATGTTGTTCTTTTAGGTTGAAGCGTTCGATTACAGTAGCAGTTTTTATTTTTAGGATTCACTCTGTTATCTCCTATATAGGTAGATGAATTTGGGTCTCTAAGTACAACATGGTTTGTAGTAGCCTTTTGAAACTTGACAAAAAAAAAGTAGTTCTCAGTTTTGTCTCTATGGTTTGTTTCCTCATCAAGGAGCCCTAACAGAGACTGTGGAAAAGCACTTTCATTGAAAAGGGTTGCCAAGGTTCCAAGAAATTACTAGTTTCCGAAATACCAGCAAATATTTTTTCACCAAATCTTGATAATACCTGGTGGTAATGACAAGTACACAAAGCCCACTTGGCTCACCGAATTTTGATCTTCTAGGTTGAAGCTTTCGTTTACAGTACCAGTTTTTATTTTTAGGTTTCACTCTGTTCTCTCCTATATAGATAGATGAATTTGGAACTCTAAATAAAACATGGTTTGTAGTAGCTTTTTGAATCTTGACAAAATAAAGGAGTTCTCAGTTTTGTCTCCATGGTTTGTTTCTTCTTCACGTAGCCCTGTGGAAAAGCACTTTCATTTCAAGGAGATGCCAAGCTTCTAAGGAATAACGAGTTTCCGGAATACAAAGAAATATTTTATCACCCAATCTTGATGATTCTTGGTGGTAATGATCAGTACACAAATCCCATTTGGCTCGCCATTTTGTTCTTCTAGGTTGAAGCGTTCTTCTACAGTAGCAGTTTTCATATTTAGGTTTCACTCTGTTCTCATCTATATAGATAGATGAATTTGGAACTCTAAATCCAACATGGTTTGTAGTAGCTCTTTGAAACGTGACAAAATAAAGGAGTTCTCAGTTTTGTCTCTATGGTTTGTTTCCTCTTCAAGTAGCCCTAGGCACAGACTGTGGAAAAGCACTTTCATTGAGACGGGTTACCAAGCTTCTAAGAAATAACGATTTTCCGAAATACCAGCAAATATTTTTTCACCAAAACTTGATGATACTTGGTGGTAATGATCAGTACACAAATCCCACGTGGCTCACCAAATTTTGTTCTTCTGGTTTGAAGCGTTCGTCTACAGTAGCAGTTTTAATATTTAGGTTTCCTCTCTTCTCTATATTTAGATAGATGAATTTAGAACTCTAAATCCAACATGGTTTGTAGTAGCTCTTTGAAACTTGACAAAATACAGGAGTTCTCAGTTTGTCTTTTTGGTTTCTTTCCACTTCAAGTAGCCCTAGGCACAGACTGTGGAAAAGCACTTTCATTGAAAGGGGTTGCCAAGCTTCCAAGAAATAATGACCTTTCCGAAATACCAGCAAATATTTTTTCACCCAATCTTGATGATATTTGGTGGTAATGATCGGTACGCAATTCCCACTTGACTCACAAAATTTTGTTCTTCTAGTTTGAAGCTTTCGTTTACAGTAGCAGTTTATGTTTTTAGGTTTCCCTGTGTTCTCTCCTATATAGATAGATGAATTTGGAACTCTAAATCCAACATGGTTTGTAGTAGCCTTTTGAATCTTGACAAAATAAAAAAGTTCTCAGTTTTGTCTATATGGTTTGTTTCCTCTTCAAGTAGCCCTAGGCACAGACTGTGGAAAAGAACTTTCATTTAAAGGGGTTGCCACGCTTCTAAGGAATAACGAGTTTCAAAATACCAGGAAATATTTCTTCACCCAATCTTGATGATTCTTCGTGGTAATGATCAGTACACAAATCCCACATGGCTCACCAAATTCTGTTCTTCTATTTTGAAAGCGTTCGTCTACAGTAGCATTTTTTATATTTTAGGTTTCACTCTGTTCTCTCCTGTATATATAGATGAATTTGGAACTCTAAATCCAACATGGTTTGTAGTAGCTCTTTGAACTTGACAAAATAAAGTACTTCTCAATTTTGACTCTATTTTTGTTTCGTCTTCAAGTACCCTAGGCACAGACTGTGGAAAAGCACTTTCATTGAAAGGGGTTGCCAAGTTTCTAAGAAATAAAGAGTTTCCGAAATACCAGCAAATATTTTTTTCACCAAATTATTTATGCTACTTGGTGGTAATGATCAGTACACAAATCCCACTTGGCTCACCAAATTGTGTTCTTCTAGGTTGAAGCATTCGTCTACAGTAGCAGTTTTTATATGTAGGTTTCACTATGTTCTCTCTAATATAGATAGATGAATTTGGCACACTAAATCCAACATGGTTTGTAGTAGCTCTTTGAAACTTCACAAAATAAAGTAGTTCCCAGTTTTGTCTCTATTTAATTGTTTCCTCTTCAAGTAGCCCTAGGCAGAGACTGTGGAAAAGCACTTTCATTGAAAGGGGTTGCAAACCTTCCAAGAAATAACGAGTTTCCGAAATACATGGAAATATTTTTGAACCCAATCATGATGATTCGTGGTGGTAATGACAAGTACAAAAATCCCACTTGGCTCACCAAATTTTGTTTTTCTAGGTTGAAGAGTTCGTTTACAGTAGCCGTTTTTTATTTAGGTTTTCACTCTTTTCTCTCCAATATAGAGAGATGAATTTGGAACTCTAAATCCAATATGGATTGTAGTAGCTCTTTGAAACTTGACAAAATAAAGGAGTTCTCATTTTGTCCCTATGGTTTGTTTCCTCTTCAAGTAGCCCTAATCACCGCCTCTGGAAATGCACTTTCATTGAGAGGGGTTGCCAAGCTTCTAAGAAATAACGATTTTACGAAATACCAGCAAATATTTTTTCACCCAATCTTGATGATACTTGGTGGTAATGATCAGTACACAAATCCCATTTTTCTACCAAATTTTGTAATTCAAGGTTGAAGTGTTCGTCTACAGTAGCAGTTTTTATATTTAGGTTTCACTCTGTTCTCTTCTATATAGATAGATGAATTTGGAACGTTAAATCCAATATATTTGTAGTAGCTCTTTGAAACTTGACAAAATAAAGTAGTTCTCAGTTTTGTCTCTATGGATTTATTCCTTTTCAAGTAGCCCTAAGCAGAGACTATGGAAAAGCACTTTCATTGAAAGGGGTTGCAAAGTTTCCAAGAAATAACGAGTTTCCGAAATACCAGCAAATATTTTTCACCAAATCTTGATGATACCTGGTTGTAATGACAAGTACACAAAGCCCACTTGGCTAACCAAATTGTGTTCTTCTAGTTTGAAGCGTTCGTTTACAGTAGCTGTTTTTATTTTTAGGTTTCACTCTATTCTCTCCTATATAGATACATGAATTTGGAACTCTAAAACCAACATGATTTGTAGTAGCTCTTGAAACTTGACAAAATAAAGGAGTTCTCAGGTTTTGTCCCTATGGTTTGTTTCCTATTCAAGTAGCCTAAGCACCGACTGTGGAAAAGCACTTTCATTGAGAGGGGTTGCCAAGCTTCTAAGAAATAACGATTTTCCGAAATACCAGCAAATATTTTTTCACCCAATCTTGATGATACTTGGTGGTAATGATCAGTACACAAATCCCATTTGGCTCACCAAATTTTGTTCTTCTAGGTTGAAGCGTTCATCTACAGTAGCAGTTTTTATATTTAGGTTTCACTCTGTTCTCTCCTATATTTGTAGATGAATTTGGGTCTCTAAATCCAATATGGTTTGTAGTAGCTCTATGAAACTTGACAAAGTAAAGGAGTTCTCAGTTTTGCCTCTATGATTTGTTTCCGCTTCATGTAGCCCTAAGCAGAGACTGTGGAAAAGCACTTCATTGAAAGGGGTTGCCAAGCTTCCAAGAAATTACGAGTTTCCGAAATACCAGCAATTATTTTTTTCACCCAAGGTTGATGATACGTGGTGGTAATGATCGGTACACAAATCCCACTTGACTCACCAAATTTTGTTCTTCTTGGTTGAAGCGTTCGTCTACAGTAGCAGTTTTTATTTTCAGGTTTCACTCTGTTCTCTGCTATATAGATAGATGAATTTGGAACTCTAAATCCAACATGGTTTGTAGTAGCTCTTTGAACCTTGACAAAATAAAGGAGTTCTCAGTTTTGTCTCTATGGTTTGTTTCCTCTTCAAGTAGCCCTAGGCACAGACTGTGGAAAAGCACGTTCATTGAGAGGGGTTGCCAAGCGTCTAAGAAATAACGAGTTCCGAAATACCAGCAAATATTTTTCAACCAATCGTGATGATACTTGGTAGTAATGATCGGTACACAAATCCCACTTGACTCACAAAATTTTGTTCTTCTAGATTGAAGCGTTCGTTTACAGTAGCAGTTTATATTTTTAGTTTCCCTCTGTTCTCTCCTATATAGATAGATGAATTTGGAACTCTAAAATAAAACATGGTTTGTAGTAGCTCTTGGAAACTTGACTAAATAAAGGAGTTCTCAGTTTTGTCTCTATGATTTGTTTCCACTTCATGTAGCCTTAAGCAGAGACTGTGGAAAAGCCCTTTCATTGAGAGGGGTTGCCAAACTTCTAAGAAATAACGAGTTTCCGAAATACCAGCAAATATTTTTCACCCAATCTTCATGATACTTGGTGGTAATGATCAGTACACAAATCCCACTTGGCTCACCATATTTTGTTCTTCTAGGTTGAAGTGTTCGTTTACAGTAGCAGTTTTTATATTTAGGTTTCACTCTGTTCTCTCCTATATAGATAGATGAATTTGGAACTCTAAATCCAACATGGTTTGTAGTAGCTCTTTCAAACTTGACAAAGTAAAGGAGTTCTCAGTTTTGTCTCTATGGTTTGTTTCCTCTTCAAGTAGTCCTAGGCACAGACTGTAAAAAAGCACTTTCATTGAGAGGGGTTGACAAGCTTCGAAGAAATAACGAGTTCTGAAATACCAGCAAATATTTTTTCACCCCAATCTTGATGATACTTGGTGTTAATGATTGGTACACAAATCACACATGGCTCAACAAATTTTGTTCTTCTAGGTTGAAGCGTTCGTCTACAGTAGCAGTTTTTATATTAAGGTTTCCCTCTGTTCTCTCTTATATAGATAGATGAATTTGGAACACTAAATCCAACCTGGTTTTTAGAAGCTCTTTGAAACTTGACAAAATAAAGGAGTTCTCAGTTTTGTCTCTATGGTTTGTTTCCGCTTCAAGTAGCCCTAAGCAGAGACTGTGGAAAAGCACTTTCATGGAGAGGGGTTGCCAAGCTTTTAAGAAATAACGAGATTACGAAACACCAGGATATATTTTTTCACCCAATCTTGATGATACTTGGTGGTAGCGATCAGTACAAAAATCCCACTTGGCTCACCAAATTTTGTTCTTCTGGGTTGAAGCGTTCGTCTACAGTAGCAGTTTTTATATTTAGGTTTCACTCTGTTCTCTCCTACATAGATAGATGAATTTGGAACTCTAAATCCAACATGGTTTGTAGTATCTCTTTGAAACTTGACAGAATAAAGGAGTTCTCAGTTTTGTCTCTATGATTTGTTTCCGCTTCATGTAGCCCTAAGCAGAGACTGTGGAAAAGCACTTTCATTAAAAGGGGTTGACAAGCTTCCAAGAAATTACGAGTTTCCGAAATACCAGCAAATATTTTTTCACCCAATGTTGATGATACGTGCTGGTAATGACAAGTACACAAATCCCACTTGGCTCACCAAATTTTGTTCTCCTAGGTTGAAGCGTTCCTTTACAGTAGCAGTTTTTATTTTTAGGTTTCACTCTGTTCCTTCCTATATACATAGATGAATTTGGAACTCTAAATCCAACAAGGTGTGTAATAGCTCTTTGAAACTTGACTAAGTAAAGGAGTTCTCAGTTTTGTCTCTATGGTTTGTTTCCTCTTCAAGTCGCCGTAGGCACAGACTGTGGAAAAGCACTTTCATTGAGAGGGGTTGCCAAGCTTTTAAGAAATAACGAGTTTACTAAACACCAGGATATATTTTTTCACCCAATCTTGATGATACTTGGTGGTAATGATCAGTAAACAAATCCCACTTGACTCACCAAATTTGGTTCTTCTGGGTTGAAGCGTTCGTCTTCAGTAGCAGTTTTTATATTTAGGTTTCACTCTGTTCTCTCCTACATAGATAGATGCATTTGGTACTCTAAACCCAACATGGTTTGTAGTAGCTCTTTGAAACATAACAAAATAAAGGAGTTCTCAGTTTTGTCTCTATGGTTTGTTTCCTCTTCAATAGCCCTGGGCAAAGACTGTGGAAAAGCACTTTCATTGAGAGGGGTTGTCAAGCTTCTAAGATAGAATGAGTTTCCGAAATACCAGGAAATATTTTTTCACCCAATCATGATGATACTTGGTGGTAATGATCAGTACACAAATCCCACTTGGCTCACTAAATTGTGTTCTTCTAGGTTGAAGCGTTCGTCTACAGTAGCAGTTTTTAAATTTAGGTTTCTCTCTGTTCTCTCCAATATAGATAGATGAATTTTTAACTCTAAATCCAACATGGTTTGTAGTAGCTCTTTGAAACTTGTCAAAATAAAGGAGTTCTCAGTTTTGTCTATATGGTTTGTTTACTCCTCAAGTAGCCCTAGGCACAAACTGTGGAAAAGCACTTTCATTGAGAAGGGTTGCCAAGCTTCTAAGAAATAACGAGTTTCCGAAATACCAGCAAATATTTTTTCACCCAATCTTGATGATACTTGGTGGTAATGATCAGGACACAAATCCCACTTGTCTCACCAAATTTTGTTCTTGTACGTTGACGCATTTGTCTACAGTAGCAGTTTTTATATTTAGGTTTCACTCTGTTCTCTCCTATATTGATAGATGAATTTGGAACTCTAAATCCAACATGGTTTGTAGTAGCTCTTTGAAACTTGACAAATTAAAGGAGTTCTCAGTTTTTTCTCTATGGTTTGTTTCCTCTTCAAGTAGCGCTAGGCACAGACTGTGGAAAAGCACTTTCATTGGGAGGGGTTGCCAAGCTTCTAAGAAATAAAGTGTTTCCGAATTACCAGCAAATATTTCTTCACCCAATCTTGATGATACCTGGTGGTAATGATTGGTACACAAATCTTACTTGACTCACCAAATTTTGTTCTTCTAGGTTGAAGTGTTCGTTTACAGTAGCAGTTTATATTTTTAAGTTCCCTCTGTTCTCTCCTATATAGATAGATGAATTTGGAACTCTAAATCCAACATGGTTTGTAGTAGCTCTTTGAAACTTGACAAAAAAAAAGGAGTTCTCAGTTTTGTATCTATGGTTTGTGTCCTCTTCAATTGCCCTGGGCACAGACTGTGGAAAAGCACTTTCATTGAGAGTGGTTGTCAAGCTTCTAAGATAGAATGAGTGTCCGAAATACCAGCAAATTTTTTTTCACCCAATCTTGATGATACGTGGTGGTAGTGACAAGTCCACAAATCCCACTTGGCTCACCAAATTTTCTTCTTCTAGGTTGAAGCGTTCACTTACAGTAGCAGTTTTTATTTTTAGGTTTCACTCTGTTCTCTCCTATATAGATAGATGAATTTGGAACTCTAAATCCAACATGGCTTGTAGTAGCTCTTTGAATCATAACAAAATAAAGGAGTTCTCAGTTTTGTCTCTATGGTTTGTTTCCTCTTCAAAAGCCCTGGGCACAGACTGTGGAAAAGCACTTTCATTGAGAGGGGTTGTCAAGCTTCTAAGATAGAATGAGTTTCCAAAATACCAGGAAATATTTTTTCACCCAATCTTGATGATACTTGGTGGTAATGATTAGTACACAAATCCCACTTGGCTCAATAAATTGTGTTCTTCTAGGTTGAAGCGTTCGTCTACAGTAGCAGTTTTTATACTTAGGTTTCTCTCTGTTCTCTCCAATATAGATAGATGAATTTGGAACTCTAAATCCAACATGGTTTGTAGTAGCTCTTTGAAACTTGACAAAATAAAGGAGTTCTCAGTTTTGTCTCTTTGGTTTGTTTCCTCTTCAAGTAGTCCTAGGCACACACTGTGGAAAAGCACTTTCATTGAGAGGGGTTGCCAAGCTTCAAAGAAATAACGAGTTTTCGAATTACCAGCAAATATTTTTCACCCAATCTTGATGATACATGGTGGTAATGATTGGTACACAAATCTCAATTGACTCACCAATTTTTGTTCTTCTATGTTGAAGCGTTCGTTTACAGTAGCAGTTTATATTTTTAAGTTCCCTCTGTTCTCTCCTATATAGATAGATGAATTTGGAACTCTAAATCCAACATGGTTTGTATTAGCTCTTTGAAACTTCACAAAATAATGGAGTTCTCAGTTTTGTCTCTATGATTTGTTTCCGCATCATGTAGCCCTAAGCAGAGACTGTGGAAAAGCACTTTCATTGAAAGTGGTTCCCTATCTTCCAAGAAATTACGAGTTTCCGAAATACCAGCAAATATTTTTTCACCCAAAGTTGATGATACGTGGTGGTAATGACAAGTACAGAAATCCCACGTGGCTCACCAAATTCTGTTCTCCTAGGGTGAAGCGTTCGTTTACAGTAGCAGTTTTTATTTTCAGGTTTCACACTGTTCACTCCTATACAGAAAGATGAATTTGGAACTCTAAATCCAATATTGTTTGCAGTAGCTCTTTGAAACTTGACAAAATATAGGAGGGCTCAGTTTCGTCTCTATGATTTGTTTCCGCTTCAAGTAGTCCTAAGCAGAGACTGTGGAAAACCACTTTCATAGAGAAGGGGTTACCAAGCTTCCAAGAAATTACGAGTTTCCGAAATACCAGCAAATATTTTTTCACCCAATATTCATGATACTTGGTGGTATTGATAGGTACACAAATCCAACTTGGCTCACCAAATTTTGTTCTGCTCCGTTGAAGCGTTCATCTACAGTAGCAGTTTTTATATTTAGGTTTCATTCTGTTCTCTAATATATAGATAGATGAATTTGAACTCTAAATCCAACATGGTTTGTAGTAGCTCTTTGAAACTTGACAAAATACAGGAGTTCTCAGTTTTGTCTCTATGGTTTGTTTCCTCTTCAAGTAGCCCTAGGCACCGACGGTGGAAAAGCACTTTCATTGAGGGGGTTGCCAAGCTTCTAAGAAATAACGAGTTTCCGAAATACCAGCAAATATTTTTTCACCCAATGTTGATGATACTTGGTGGTAATGATCAGTACACAAATCCCACTTGGCTCACCAAATTTTGTTCTTCTAGGTTGAAGCGTTCGTCTACAGTAGCAGTTTTTATTTTTAGGTTTCACTCTGTTCTCTGCTATATAGATAGATGAATTTGGAAGTCTAAATCCAACATGGTTTGTAGTAGCTTTTTGAAACTTGACAAAATAAAGGAGTTCTAAGTTTTGTCTCTATGGTTTGTTTCCTCTTCAAGTAGCCCTAGGCACAGACTGTGGAAAAGCACGTTCATTGAGAGGGGTTGCCAAGCTTCTAAGAAATAACTAGTTTCCGAAATACCAGCAAATATTTTTCACCCAATCGTGATGATACTTGGTAGTAATGATCGGTACACAAATCCCACTTGACTCACAAAATTTTGTTCTTGTTGAATGAAGCGTTCGTTTACAGTAGCAGTTTATATTTTTAGTTTCCCTCTGTTCTCTCCTATATAGATAGATGAATTTGGAACTCTAAATAAAACATGGTTTGTAGTAGCTCTTTGAAACTTGACAAAATAAAGGAGTTCTCAGTTTGTCTCTGTGATTTGTTTCCGCTTCATGTAGCCCAAATCAGAGACTGTAAAAAAGCCCATTCATTGAGAGGGATTGCCAAACTTCTAAGAAATAACGAGTTTCCTAAATACCAGCAAATATTTTTTCACCCAATCTTGATGATACTTGGTTGTAATGATCAGTACAGAAATCCCACTTTGCTCACCGAATTTTGTTCTTCTAGGTAGAATTGTTCATCTACAGTAGCAGTTTTTATATTTAGGTTTCACTCTGTTCTCTGCTATATAGATAGATGAATTTGGAACTCTAAATCCAACATGGTTTGTAGTAGCTCTTTGAAACTTGACAAATTAAAGGAGTTCTCAGTTTTTTCTCTATGGTTTGTTTCCTCTTCAAGTAGCGCTAGGCACAGACTGTGGAAAAGCACTTTCATTGGGAGGGGTTGCCAAGCTTCTAAGAAATAAAGTGTTTCCGAATTACCAGCAAATATTTCTTCACCCAATCTTGATGATACCTGGTGGTAATGATTGGTACACAAATCTTACTTGACTCACCAAATTTTGTTCTTCTAGGTTGAAGTGTTCGTTTACAGTAGCAGTTTATATTTTTAAGTTCCCTCTGTTCTCTCCTATATAGATAGATGAATTTGGAACTCTAAATCCAACATGGTTTGTAGTAGCTCTTTGAAACTTGACAAAAAAAAAGGAGTTCTCAGTTTTGTATCTATGGTTTGTGTCCTCTTCAATTGCCCTGGGCACAGACTGTGGAAAAGCACTTTCATTGAGAGTGGTTGTCAAGCTTCTAAGATAGAATGAGTGTCCGAAATACCAGCAAATTTTTTTTCACCCAATCTTGATGATACGTGGTGGTAGTGACAAGTCCACAAATCCCACTTGGCTCACCAAATTTTCTTCTTCTAGGTTGAAGCGTTCACTTACAGTAGCAGTTTTTATTTTTAGGTTTCACTCTGTTCTCTCCTATATAGATAGATGAATTTGGAACTCTAAATCCAACATGGCTTGTAGTAGCTCTTTGAATCATAACAAAATAAAGGAGTTCTCAGTTTTGTCTCTATGGTTTGTTTCCTCTTCAAAAGCCCTGGGCACAGACTGTGGAAAAGCACTTTCATTGAGAGGGGTTGTCAAGCTTCTAAGATAGAATGAGTTTCCAAAATACCAGGAAATATTTTTTCACCCAATCTTGATGATACTTGGTGGTAATGATTAGTACACAAATCCCACTTGGCTCAATAAATTGTGTTCTTCTAGGTTGAAGCGTTCGTCTACAGTAGCAGTTTTTATACTTAGGTTTCTCTCTGTTCTCTCCAATATAGATAGATGAATTTGGAACTCTAAATCCAACATGGTTTGTAGTAGCTCTTTGAAACTTGACAAAATAAAGGAGTTCTCAGTTTTGTCTCTTTGGTTTGTTTCCTCTTCAAGTAGTCCTAGGCACACACTGTGGAAAAGCACTTTCATTGAGAGGGGTTGCCAAGCTTCAAAGAAATAACGAGTTTTCGAATTACCAGCAAATATTTTTCACCCAATCTTGATGATACATGGTGGTAATGATTGGTACACAAATCTCAATTGACTCACCAATTTTTGTTCTTCTATGTTGAAGCGTTCGTTTACAGTAGCAGTTTATATTTTTAAGTTCCCTCTGTTCTCTCCTATATAGATAGATGAATTTGGAACTCTAAATCCAACATGGTTTGTATTAGCTCTTTGAAACTTCACAAAATAATGGAGTTCTCAGTTTTGTCTCTATGATTTGTTTCCGCATCATGTAGCCCTAAGCAGAGACTGTGGAAAAGCACTTTCATTGAAAGTGGTTCCCTATCTTCCAAGAAATTACGAGTTTCCGAAATACCAGCAAATATTTTTTCACCCAAAGTTGATGATACGTGGTGGTAATGACAAGTACAGAAATCCCACGTGGCTCACCAAATTCTGTTCTCCTAGGGTGAAGCGTTCGTTTACAGTAGCAGTTTTTATTTTCAGGTTTCACACTGTTCACTCCTATACAGAAAGATGAATTTGGAACTCTAAATCCAATATTGTTTGCAGTAGCTCTTTGAAACTTGACAAAATATAGGAGGGCTCAGTTTCGTCTCTATGATTTGTTTCCGCTTCAAGTAGTCCTAAGCAGAGACTGTGGAAAACCACTTTCATAGAGAAGGGGTTACCAAGCTTCCAAGAAATTACGAGTTTCCGAAATACCAGCAAATATTTTTTCACCCAATATTCATGATACTTGGTGGTATTGATAGGTACACAAATCCAACTTGGCTCACCAAATTTTGTTCTGCTCCGTTGAAGCGTTCATCTACAGTAGCAGTTTTTATATTTAGGTTTCACTCTGTTCTCTGCTATATAGATAGATGAATTTGGAACTCTAAATCCAACATGGTTTGTAGTAGCTCTTTGAAACTTGACAAATTAAAGGAGTTCTCAGTTTTTTCTCTATGGTTTGTTTCCTCTTCAAGTAGCGCTAGGCACAGACTGTGGAAAAGCACTTTCATTGGGAGGGGTTGCCAAGCTTCTAAGAAATAAAGTGTTTCCGAATTACCAGCAAATATTTCTTCACCCAATCTTGATGATACCTGGTGGTAATGATTGGTACACAAATCTTACTTGACTCACCAAATTTTGTTCTTCTAGGTTGAAGTGTTCGTTTACAGTAGCAGTTTATATTTTTAAGTTCCCTCTGTTCTCTCCTATATAGATAGATGAATTTGGAACTCTAAATCCAACATGGTTTGTAGTAGCTCTTTGAAACTTGACAAAAAAAAAGGAGTTCTCAGTTTTGTATCTATGGTTTGTGTCCTCTTCAATTGCCCTGGGCACAGACTGTGGAAAAGCACTTTCATTGAGAGTGGTTGTCAAGCTTCTAAGATAGAATGAGTGTCCGAAATACCAGCAAATTTTTTTTCACCCAATCTTGATGATACGTGGTGGTAGTGACAAGTCCACAAATCCCACTTGGCTCACCAAATTTTCTTCTTCTAGGTTGAAGCGTTCACTTACAGTAGCAGTTTTTATTTTTAGGTTTCACTCTGTTCTCTCCTATATAGATAGATGAATTTGGAACTCTAAATCCAACATGGCTTGTAGTAGCTCTTTGAATCATAACAAAATAAAGGAGTTCTCAGTTTTGTCTCTATGGTTTGTTTCCTCTTCAAAAGCCCTGGGCACAGACTGTGGAAAAGCACTTTCATTGAGAGGGGTTGTCAAGCTTCTAAGATAGAATGAGTTTCCAAAATACCAGGAAATATTTTTTCACCCAATCTTGATGATACTTGGTGGTAATGATTAGTACACAAATCCCACTTGGCTCAATAAATTGTGTTCTTCTAGGTTGAAGCGTTCGTCTACAGTAGCAGTTTTTATACTTAGGTTTCTCTCTGTTCTCTCCAATATAGATAGATGAATTTGGAACTCTAAATCCAACATGGTTTGTAGTAGCTCTTTGAAACTTGACAAAATAAAGGAGTTCTCAGTTTTGTCTCTTTGGTTTGTTTCCTCTTCAAGTAGTCCTAGGCACACACTGTGGAAAAGCACTTTCATTGAGAGGGGTTGCCAAGCTTCAAAGAAATAACGAGTTTTCGAATTACCAGCAAATATTTTTCACCCAATCTTGATGATACATGGTGGTAATGATTGGTACACAAATCTCAATTGACTCACCAATTTTTGTTCTTCTATGTTGAAGCGTTCGTTTACAGTAGCAGTTTATATTTTTAAGTTCCCTCTGTTCTCTCCTATATAGATAGATGAATTTGGAACTCTAAATCCAACATGGTTTGTATTAGCTCTTTGAAACTTCACAAAATAATGGAGTTCTCAGTTTTGTCTCTATGATTTGTTTCCGCATCATGTAGCCCTAAGCAGAGACTGTGGAAAAGCACTTTCATTGAAAGTGGTTCCCTATCTTCCAAGAAATTACGAGTTTCCGAAATACCAGCAAATATTTTTTCACCCAAAGTTGATGATACGTGGTGGTAATGACAAGTACAGAAATCCCACGTGGCTCACCAAATTCTGTTCTCCTAGGGTGAAGCGTTCGTTTACAGTAGCAGTTTTTATTTTCAGGTTTCACACTGTTCACTCCTATACAGAAAGATGAATTTGGAACTCTAAATCCAATATTGTTTGCAGTAGCTCTTTGAAACTTGACAAAATATAGGAGGGCTCAGTTTCGTCTCTATGATTTGTTTCCGCTTCAAGTAGTCCTAAGCAGAGACTGTGGAAAACCACTTTCATAGAGAAGGGGTTACCAAGCTTCCAAGAAATTACGAGTTTCCGAAATACCAGCAAATATTTTTTCACCCAATATTCATGATACTTGGTGGTATTGATAGGTACACAAATCCAACTTGGCTCACCAAATTTTGTTCTGCTCCGTTGAAGCGTTCATCTACAGTAGCAGTTTTTATATTTAGGTTTCACTCTGTTCTCTGCTATATAGATAGATGAATTTGGAACTCTAAATCCAACATGGTTTGTAGTAGCTCTTTGAAACTTGACAAATTAAAGGAGTTCTCAGTTTTTTCTCTATGGTTTGTTTCCTCTTCAAGTAGCGCTAGGCACAGACTGTGGAAAAGCACTTTCATTGGGAGGGGTTGCCAAGCTTCTAAGAAATAAAGTGTTTCCGAATTACCAGCAAATATTTCTTCACCCAATCTTGATGATACCTGGTGGTAATGATTGGTACACAAATCTTACTTGACTCACCAAATTTTGTTCTTCTAGGTTGAAGTGTTCGTTTACAGTAGCAGTTTATATTTTTAAGTTCCCTCTGTTCTCTCCTATATAGATAGATGAATTTGGAACTCTAAATCCAACATGGTTTGTAGTAGCTCTTTGAAACTTGACAAAAAAAAAGGAGTTCTCAGTTTTGTATCTATGGTTTGTGTCCTCTTCAATTGCCCTGGGCACAGACTGTGGAAAAGCACTTTCATTGAGAGTGGTTGTCAAGCTTCTAAGATAGAATGAGTGTCCGAAATACCAGCAAATTTTTTTTCACCCAATCTTGATGATACGTGGTGGTAGTGACAAGTCCACAAATCCCACTTGGCTCACCAAATTTTCTTCTTCTAGGTTGAAGCGTTCACTTACAGTAGCAGTTTTTATTTTTAGGTTTCACTCTGTTCTCTCCTATATAGATAGATGAATTTGGAACTCTAAATCCAACATGGCTTGTAGTAGCTCTTTGAATCATAACAAAATAAAGGAGTTCTCAGTTTTGTCTCTATGGTTTGTTTCCTCTTCAAAAGCCCTGGGCACAGACTGTGGAAAAGCACTTTCATTGAGAGGGGTTGTCAAGCTTCTAAGATAGAATGAGTTTCCAAAATACCAGGAAATATTTTTTCACCCAATCTTGATGATACTTGGTGGTAATGATTAGTACACAAATCCCACTTGGCTCAATAAATTGTGTTCTTCTAGGTTGAAGCGTTCGTCTACAGTAGCAGTTTTTATACTTAGGTTTCTCTCTGTTCTCTCCAATATAGATAGATGAATTTGGAACTCTAAATCCAACATGGTTTGTAGTAGCTCTTTGAAACTTGACAAAATAAAGGAGTTCTCAGTTTTGTCTCTTTGGTTTGTTTCCTCTTCAAGTAGTCCTAGGCACACACTGTGGAAAAGCACTTTCATTGAGAGGGGTTGCCAAGCTTCAAAGAAATAACGAGTTTTCGAATTACCAGCAAATATTTTTCACCCAATCTTGATGATACATGGTGGTAATGATTGGTACACAAATCTCAATTGACTCACCAATTTTTGTTCTTCTATGTTGAAGCGTTCGTTTACAGTAGCAGTTTATATTTTTAAGTTCCCTCTGTTCTCTCCTATATAGATAGATGAATTTGGAACTCTAAATCCAACATGGTTTGTATTAGCTCTTTGAAACTTCACAAAATAATGGAGTTCTCAGTTTTGTCTCTATGATTTGTTTCCGCATCATGTAGCCCTAAGCAGAGACTGTGGAAAAGCACTTTCATTGAAAGTGGTTCCCTATCTTCCAAGAAATTACGAGTTTCCGAAATACCAGCAAATATTTTTTCACCCAAAGTTGATGATACGTGGTGGTAATGACAAGTACAGAAATCCCACGTGGCTCACCAAATTCTGTTCTCCTAGGGTGAAGCGTTCGTTTACAGTAGCAGTTTTTATTTTCAGGTTTCACACTGTTCACTCCTATACAGAAAGATGAATTTGGAACTCTAAATCCAATATTGTTTGCAGTAGCTCTTTGAAACTTGACAAAATATAGGAGGGCTCAGTTTCATCTCTATGATTTGTTTCCGCTTCAAGTAGTCCTAAGCAGAGACTGTGGAAAACCACTTTCATAGAGAAGGGGTTACCAAGCTTCCAAGAAATTACGAGTTTCCGAAATACCAGCAAATATTTTTTCACCCAATATTCATGATACTTGGTGGTATTGATAGGTACACAAATCCAACTTGGCTCACCAAATTTTGTTCTGCTCCGTTGAAGCGTTCATCTACAGTAGCAGTTTTTATATTTAGGTTTCATTCTGTTCTCTAATATATAGATAGATGAATTTGAACTCTAAATCCAACATGGTTTGTAGTAGCTCTTTGAAACTTGACAAAATACAGGAGTTCTCAGTTTTGTCTCTATGGTTTGTTTCCTCTTCAAGTAGCCCTAGGCACCGACGGTGGAAAAGCACTTTCATTGAGGGGGTTGCCAAGCTTCTAAGAAATAACGAGTTTCCGAAATACCAGCAAATATTTTTTCACCCAATGTTGATGATACTTGGTGGTAATGATCAGTACACAAATCCCACTTGGCTCACCAAATTTTGTTCTTCTAGGTTGAAGCGTTCGTCTACAGTAGCAGTTTTTATTTTTAGGTTTCACTCTGTTCTCTGCTATATAGATAGATGAATTTGGAAGTCTAAATCCAACATGGTTTGTAGTAGCTTTTTGAAACTTGACAAAATAAAGGAGTTCTAAGTTTTGTCTCTATGGTTTGTTTCCTCTTCAAGTAGCCCTAGGCACAGACTGTGGAAAAGCACGTTCATTGAGAGGGGTTGCCAAGCTTCTAAGAAATAACTAGTTTCCGAAATACCAGCAAATATTTTTCACCCAATCGTGATGATACTTGGTAGTAATGATCGGTACACAAATCCCACTTGACTCACAAAATTTTGTTCTTGTTGAATGAAGCGTTCGTTTACAGTAGCAGTTTATATTTTTAGTTTCCCTCTGTTCTCTCCTATATAGATAGATGAATTTGGAACTCTAAATAAAACATGGTTTGTAGTAGCTCTTTGAAACTTGACAAAATAAAGGAGTTCTCAGTTTGTCTCTGTGATTTGTTTCCGCTTCATGTAGCCCAAATCAGAGACTGTAAAAAAGCCCATTCATTGAGAGGGATTGCCAAACTTCTAAGAAATAACGAGTTTCCTAAATACCAGCAAATATTTTTTCACCCAATCTTGATGATACTTGGTTGTAATGATCAGTACAGAAATCCCACTTTGCTCACCGAATTTTGTTCTTCTAGGTAGAATTGTTCATCTACAGTAGCAGTTTTTATATTTAGGTTTCACTCTGTTCTCTGCTATATAGATAGATGAATTTGGAACTCTAAATCCAACATGGTTTGTAGTAGCTCTTTGAAACTTGACAAAAGAAAGGAGTTCTCAGTTTTGTCTCTATGTTTTGTTTCCTCTTCAATTAGCCTAAGGCAACGACCGTGGAAAACCACTTTCATTGAGAGGGGTTGCCAAACTTCTAAGAAATAACGAGTTTCCTAAATACCAGCAAATATTTTTTCACCCAATCTTGATGATACTTGGTGGTAATGATTGTTTCACAAATCCCACTTGGCTCACCAAATTTTGTTCTTCTAGGTTGAAGCGTTCGTCTACAGTAGCAGTTTTTATATTTAGGTTTCACTCTGTTCTCTCCTACATAGATAGATGAATTTGGAACTCTAAATCCAACATGGTTTGTAGTATCTCTTTGAAACTTGACAGAATAATGGAGTTCTCAGTTTTGTCTCTATGATTTGTTTCCGCTTCATGTAGCCCTAAGCAGAGACTGTGGAAAAGCACTTTCATTGAAAGGGGTTGACAAGCTTCCAAGAAATTACGAGTTTCCGAAATACCAGCAAATATTTTTTACCCAATGTTGATGATACGTGCTGGTAATGACAAGTACACAAATCCCACTTGGCTCACCAAATTCTGTTCTCCTAGGTTGAAGCGTTCGTTTACAGTAGCAGTTTTTATTTTTAGGTTTCACTCTGTTCCTTCCTATATACATAGATGAATTTGGAACTCTAAATCCAACAAGGTGTGTAATAGCTCTTTGAAACTTGACAAAGTAAAGGAGTTCTCAGTTTTGTCTCTATGGTTTGTTTCCTCTTCAAGCCGCCGTAGGCACAGACTGTGGAAAAGCACTTTCATTGAGAGGGGTTGCCAAGCTTTTAAGAAATAACGAGTTTACTAAACACCAGGATATATTTTTTCACCCAATCTTGATGATACTTGGTGGTAGTGATCAGTAAACAAATCCCACTTGGCTCAACAATTTGGTTCTTCTGGGTTGAAGCGTTCATCTACAGTAGCAGTTTTTATGTTTAGGTTTCACTCTGTTCTCTCCTACATAGATAGATGAATTTGGAACTCTAAACCCAACATGGTTTGTAGTAGCTCTTTGAAACATAACAAAATAAAGGAGTTCTCAGTTTTGTCTCTATGGTTTGTTTCCTCTTCAATAGCCCCGGGCACAGACTGTGGAAAACCACTTTCATTGAGAGGGGTTGTCAAGCTTCTAAGATAGAATGAGTTTCCGAAATACCAGGAAATATTTTTTTACCCAATCTTGATGATAATTGGTGGTAATGATCAGTACACAAATCCCACTTGGCTCACTAAATTGTGTTCTTCTAGGTTGAAGCGTTGGTCTACAGTAGCAGTTTTTATATTTAGGTTTCTCTCTGTTCTCTCCAATATAGATAGATGAATTTTTAACTCTAAATCCAACATGGTTTGTAGTAGCTCTTTCAAACTTGTCAAAATAAAGGAGTTCTCAGTTTTGTCTCTATGGTTTGTTTACTCCTCAAGTAGCCCTAGGCACAAACTGTGGAAAAGCATTTTCATTGAGAGGGGATGCCAAGCTCCTAAGAAATAACGAGTTTCCGAAATACCAGCAAATATTTTTTCACCCAATCTTGATGATACTTGGTGGTAATGATCAGGACACAAATCCCACTTGGCTCACCAAATTTTGTTCTTCTACGTTGACGCATTTGTCTACAGTAGCAGTTTTTATATTTAGGTTTCACTCTGTTCTCTCCTATATTGATAGATGTATTTGGAACTCTAAATCCAACATGGTTTGTAGTAGCTCTTTGAAACTTGACAAATTAAAGGAGTTCTCAGTTTTTTCTCTATGGATTGTTTCCTCTTCAAGTAGCCCTAGGCACAGACTGTGGAAAAGCACTTTCATTGGGAGGGGTTGCCAAGCTTCTAAGAAATAAAGTGTTTCCGAATTACCAGCGAATATTTCTTCATCCAATCTTGATGATACCTGGTGGTAATGATTGGTACAAAAATCTCACTTGACTCACCAAATTTTGTTCTTCTAGGTTGAAGCGTTCGTTTACAGTAGCAGTTCATATTTTTAAGTTCCCTGTGTTCTCTCCTATATAGATAGATGAATTTGGAACTCTAAATCCAACATGGTTTGTAGTAGCTCTTTGAAACTTGACAAAATAAAGGAGTTCTCAGTTTTGTCTCTATGGTTTGTTTACTCTTCAAGTAGCCCTAGGCACAGACTGTGGAAAAGCACGTTCATTGAGAGGGGTTGCCAAGCGTCTAAGAAATAACGAGTTTCCGAAATACCAGCAAATATTTTTTCACCCAATCTTGATGATACTTGGTGGTAATGAACAGTACACAAATCCCATTTGGCTCACCAAATTTTGTTCTACTACGATGACGCGTTCGTTTTCAGTAGCAGTATTTTTTTTAGGTTTCACTCTGTTCTCTCCTACATTTATAGATGAATTTGGAACTCTAAATCCAACATGGTTTGTAGTAGCTCTTTGAAACTTGACAAAATAAATGAGTTCTCAGTTTTGTCTATATGGTTTGTTTACTCTTCAAGTAGCCCTAGGCACAGACTGTGGAAAAGCACTTTCATTGAGAGGGGTTGCCAAGCTGCTAAGAAATAACGAGTTTCCGAAATACCAGCAATATTTTTTCACCCAATCTTGATGACACTTGGTGGTAATGATCAGTACACAAATTCCACTTGGCTCAATAAATTGTGTTCTTCTAGGTTGAAGCGTTCGTCTACAGTAGCAGTTTTTATATTTAGGTTTATATCTGTTCTCTCCTATATAAATAGATGAATTTGGAACTCTAAATCCAACATGGTTTGTAGTAGCTCTTTGAAACTTCACAAAATAAAGGAGTTCTCAGTTTTGTATCTATGGTTTGTGTCCTCTTCAATTGCCCTGGGCACAGACTGTGGAAAAGCACTTTCATTGAGAGTGGTTGTCAAGCTTCTAAGATAGAATGAGTGTCCGAAATACCAGCAAATTTTTTTTCACCCAATCTTGATGATACGTGGTGGTAATGACAAGTCCACAAATCCCACTTGGCTCACCAAATTTTCTTCTTCTAGGTTGAAGCGCTCGCTTACAGTAGCAGTTTTTATTTTTAGGTTTCACTCTGTTCTCTCCTATATAGATAGATGAATTTGGAACTCTAAATCCAACATGGCTTGTAGTAGCTCTTTGAATCATAACAAAATAAAGGAGTTCTCAGTTTTGTCTGTATGGTTTGTTCCTCTTAAAAAGCCCTAGGCACAGACTGTAGAAAAGCACTTTCATTGAGAGGGGTTGTCAAGCTTCTAAGATAGAATGAGTTTCCGAAATACCAGGAAATATTTTTTCACCCAATCTTGATGATACTTGGTGGTAATGATTAGTACACAAATCCCACTTGGCTCACTAAATTGTGTTCTTCTAGGTTGAAGCGTTCGTCTACAGTAGCAGTTTTTATATTTAGGTTTCTCTCTGTTCTCTCCAATATAGATAGATGAATTTGGAACTCTAAATCCAACATGGTTTGTAGTAGCTCTTTGAAACTTGACAAAATAAAGGAGTTCTCAGTTTTTCTCTATGGTTTGTTTCCTCTTCAAGTAGTCCTAGGCACACACTGTGGAAAAGCACTTTCATTGAGAGGGGTTGCAAGCTTCAAAGAAATAACGAGTTTTCGAATTACCAGCAAATATTTTTTCACCCAATCTTGATAATACTTGGTGATAATGATTGTTACACAAATCTCAATTGACTCACCAATTTTTGTTCTTCTAGGTTGAAGCGTTCGTTTACAGTAGCAGTTTATATTTTTAAGATCCCTCTGTTCTCTCCTATATAGATAGATGAATTTGGAACTCTAAATCCAACATGGTTTGTAGTAGCTCTTTTAAACTTGACAAAATAATGGAGTTCTCAGTTTTGTCTCTATGATTTGTTTCCGCATCATGTAGCCCTAAGCAGAGACTGTGGAAAAGCACTTTCATTGAAAGTGGTTGCCTAGCTTCCAAGAAATTACGAGTTTCCGAAATACCAGCAAATATTTTTTCACCCAAAGTTGATGATACGTGGTGGTAATGACAAGTACACAAATCCCACGTGGCTCACCAAATTCTGTTCTCCTAGGGTGAAGCGTTCGTTTACAGTAGCAGTTTTTATTTTCAGGTTTCACACTGTTCACTCCTATACAGACAGATGAATTTGGAACTTTAAATCCAGTATTGTTTGCAGTAGCTCTTTGAAACTTGACAAAATAAAGGAGTGCTCAGTTTCGTCTCTATGATTTGTTTCTGCTTCAAGTAGTCCTAAGCAGAGACTGTGGAAAACCACTTTCATTGAGATGGGGTTACCAAGCTTCCAAGAATTTACGAGTTTCCGAAATACCAGAAAATATTTTTTCACCCAATATTCATGATACTTGGTGGTATTGATAGGTACACAAATCCAACTTGGCTCACCAAATTTTGTACTGCTCCGTTGAAGCGTTCATCTACAGTAGCAGTTTATATATTTAGGTTTCACTCTGTTCTGTAATATATAGATAGATGAATTTGGAACTCTAAATCCAACATGGTTTGTAGTAGCTCTTTGAAACTTGACAAAATACAGGAGTTCTCAGTTTTGTCTCTATGGTTTGTTTCCTCTTCAAGTAGCCCTAGGCACCGACGGTGGAAAAGCACTTTCATTGAGGGGGTTGCCAAGCTTCTAAGAAATAACGAGTTTCCGAAATACCAGCAAATATTTTTTCACCCAATGTTGATGATACTTGGTGGTAATGATCAGTACACAAATCCCACTTGGCTCACCAAATTTTGTTCTTCTAGGTTGAAGCGTTCGTCTACAGTAGCAGTTTTTATTTTTAGGTTTCACTCTGTTCTCTGCTATATAGATAGATGAATTTGGAAGTCTAAATCCAACATGGTTTGTAGTAGCTCTTTGAAACTTGACAAAATAAAGGAGTTCTAAGTTTTGTCTCTATGGTTTGTTTCCTCTTCAAGTAGCCCTAGGCTCAGACGGTGGAAAAGCACGTTCATTGAGAGGGGTTGCCAAGCTTCTAAGAAATAATGAGTTTCCGAAATACCAGCAAATATTTTTCACCCAATCGTGATGATACTTGGTAGTAATGATCGGTACACAAATCCCACTTGACTCACTAAATTTTGTTCTTGTAGATTGAAATGTTCATTTACAGTAGCAGTTCATATTTTTAGTTTCCCTCTGTTCTCTCCTATATAGATAGATGAATTTGGAACTCTAAATAAAACATGGTTTGTAGTAGCTCTTTGAAACTTGACAAAATAAAGGAGTTCTCAGTTTGTCTCTGTGATTTGTTTCTGCTTCATGTAGCCCAAATCAGAGACTGTGAAAAAGCCCATTCATTGAGAGGGTTTGCAAACTTCTAAGAAATAACGAGTTTCCTAAATACCAGCAAATATTTTTTCATCCTATCTTGATGATACTTGGTTGTAATGATCAGTACACAAATCCCACTTTGCTCACCGAATTTTGTTCTTCTAGGTAGAATTGTTCATCTACAGTAGCAGTTTTTATATTTAGGTTTCACTCTGTTCTCTGCTATATAGATAGATGAATTTGGAACTCTAAATCCAACATGGTTTGTAGTAGCTCTTTGAAACTTGACAAAAGAAAGGAGTTCTCAGTTTTGTCTCTATGTTTTGTTTCCTCTTCAATTAGCCTAAGGCAACGACCGTGGAAAACCACTTTCATTGAGAGGGGTTGCCAAACTTCTAAGAAATAACGAGTTTCCTAAATACCAGCAAATATTTTTTCACCCAATCTTGATGATACTTGGTGGTAATGATTGTTTCACAAATCCCACTTGGCTCACCAAATTTTGTTCTTCTGGGTTGAAGCGTTCGTCAACAGTAGCAGTTTTTATATTTAGGTTTCACTCTGTTCTCTCCCACATAGATAAATGAATTTGGAACTCTAAATCCAACATGGTGTGTAATAGCTCTTTGAAACTTGACAAATTAAAGGAGTTCTCAGTTTTGTCTCTATGATTTGTTTCCTCTTCAAGTAGTCCTAGGTACAGACTGTGGAAAAGCACTTTCATTGAGAGGGGTTGACAAGCTTCTAAGAAATAACGAGTTTCTGAAATACCAGCAAATATTTTTGCACACAATCTTGATGATACTTGGTGGTAATGATTGGGATACAAATCCCACTTGGCTCACCAAATTTTGTTCTTCTAGTTTGAAGCGTTCGTTTACACTAGCAGTTTTTATTTTTAGGTTTCACTCTGTTATCTCATATATAGATAGATGAATTTGGAACTCGAAATCCAACATGGTTTGTAGTAGCTCTTTGAAAGTTGACAAAGGAGTTCTCAGTTTTGTCTCTATGGTTTGTTTCCTCCTCAAGTAACCCTAGGCACAGACAGTGGAAAAGCACTTTCATTGAGAGGAGTTGCCAAGCTTCTAAGAAATAACGTGTCTCCGAAATACCAGCAAATATTTTTTCACCCAATGTTGATGATACTTGGTGGTAATGATCAGTACACAAATCCCACTTGGCTGACCAAATTTGTTCTTCTGGGTTGAAGCGTTCGTCTACAGTAGCAGTTTTTATATTTAGGTTTCTCTCTGTTCTCTCATACATAGTTAGATGAATTTGGAACTCTAAATCCAACATGGTGTGTAATAGCTCTTTGAAACTTGACAAAGTAAAGAAGTTCTCAGTTTTGTCTCTATGGTTTCTGTCCTCTTCAAGTCGCCCTAGGCACAGACTGTGGAAAAGCACTTTCATAGAGAGGGGTTGCAAGCTTTTAAGAAATAACGAGTTTCCGAAATACCAGGAAATATTTTTCTACCCAATCTTGATGATACTTGGTAGTAATGATCAGTACACAAATCCCACTTGGCTCACTAAATTTTGTTCTTCTGGGTTGAAGCGTTCCTCTACAGTAGCAGTTTTTATTTTAAGGATTCACTCTGTTCTCTCCTATATAGATAGATGAATTTGGAACTCTAAATCCAACATGCTTTCTAGGAGCTATTTGAAACTTGACAAAATAAAGGAGTTCTCAGTTTTGTCTCTATGGTTTGTATCCGCTTCAAGTAGCCCGAAGCAGAGACTGTGGAAAAGCACTTACATTGAGAGGGGTTGCCAAGCTTCCAAGAAATTACGAGTTTCCGAAATTCCAGGAAATATTTTTTCACCCAATCTTGATGATACGTGGTGGTAATGACAAGTCCACAAATCCCACTTGGATCACCAAATTTTCTTCTTCTAGGTTGAAGCTTTCGTTTACAGTAGCAGTTTTTACTTTTAGGTTTCACTCTGTTCTCTCCTATATAGATAGATGAATTTGGAACTCTAAATCCAACATGGTTTGTAGTAGCTCTTTGAAACATAACAAAATAAAGGAGTTCTCAGTTTTGTCTCTATGGTTTTTTTCCTCTTCAAGTAGCCCTGGGAACACACTGTGGAAAAGCACTATCATTGAGAGGGGATGTCAAGCTTCTAAGAAAGAATGAGTTTCCCAATACCAGCAAATATTTTTTCACCCAATCCTGATGATACTTGGTGGTAATGATCAGTACACAAATTCCACTTAGCTCACTAAATTGTGTTCTTCTATGTTTTAGCGTTCATCTACAGTAGCAGTTTTTATATTTAGGTTTCTCTCTGTTCTCTCCTATATAAATAGATGAATTTGGAACACTAAATCCAACATGGTTTGTAGTAGCTCTTTGAAACTTGACAAAATATAGGAGCTCTCAGTTTTGTCTCTATGGTTTGTTTACTCTTCAAGAAGCCTTAGGCACAGACTGTGGAAAAGCACTTTCATTGAGAGGGGTTGCCAATCTTCTAAGAAATAACGAGTTTCCGAAATACCAGCAAATATTTTTTCACCCAATCTTGATGATACTTGGTGGTAATGATCAGTACACAAATCCCACTTGGCTCACTTAATTTTGTTCTTCTACGTTGACGCATTCGTCTACAGTAGCAGTTTTTATATTTAAGTCTCACTCTGTTCTCTCCTATATTGATAGATGAATTTGGAACTCTAAATCCAACATGGTTTGTAGTAGCTTTTTGAAACTTGACAAACTAATTGAGTTCTCAGTTTTTTCTCTATGGTTTGTTTCCTCTTCAAGTAGTCCTAGGCATAGACTGTGGAAAAGCACTTTCATTGAGACTGGTTGCCAAGGTTCTAAGAAATTACGAATTTCCGAAATACCAGCAAATATTTTTTCTCCCAATGTTGATGATACTGCGTGGTAATGATCAGTACACAAATCCCACTTGGCTCACCAAATTTTGTTCTTCTAGGGTGAAGCGTTCGTCTACAGTAGCAGTTTTTATATTTAGGTTTCCATCTGTTCTCTCCTATATAGATAGATGAATTTGGAACTCTAAATCCAACATGGTTTGTAGTATCTCTTTGAAACTTGACAGAATAAAGGAGTTCTCAGTTTTGTCTCTATGATTTGTTTCCGCTCCCAGTAGCCCGAAGCAGGGACTGTGGAAAACCACTTTCATTGAGAGGGGTTGCCAAGCTTAGAAGAAATTAAGAGATTCCGAAATACCAGCAAATATTTTTTCACCCAATCTTGATGATACTTGGTGGTAATGATCGGTACAGAAATCCCACTTGGCTCACCAAATTTTGTTCTTCTAGGTTGAAGCGTTCGTGTACAGTAGCAGTTTTCATATTTAGGTTTCACTCTGTTCTCTCCTATATAGATAGATGAATTTTAACTCTAAATCCAACATGGTTTGTAGTAGCTCTTTGAAAGTTGACAAAGTAGTTCTCAGTTTTGTCTCTATGGTTTGTTTCCTCTTCAAGTAGCCCTAGGCACAGACAGTGGAAAAGCACTTTCATTGAGAGGAGTTGCCAAGCTTCTAAGAAATAACGAGTTTCAGAAATACCAGCAAATATTTTTTCACCCAATGTTGATGATACTTGGTGGTAATGATCAGTACACAAATCCCACTTGGCTGAAAAAATTTGTTCTTCTAGGTGGAAGCGTTCATCTACAGTAGCAGTTTTTATATTTAGGTTTCTCTCTGTTCTCTCATACATAGTTAGATGAATTTGGAACTCTAAATCCAACATGGTTTGTAATAGCTCTTTGAAACTTGACAAAGTAAAGAAGTTCTCAGTTTTGTCTCTATGGTTTGTTTCCTCTTCAAGTCGCCCTAGGCACAGACTGCGGAAAAGCACTTTCATAGAGAGGGGTTGCAAGCTTTTAAGAAATAACGAGTTTCCGAAATACAAGGAAATATTTTTTCACCCAATCTTGATGATACTTGGTTGTAATGATCAGTACACAAATCCCACATGGCTCACCAAATTTTGTTCTTCTGGGTTGAAGCGTTCCTCTACAGTAGCAGTTTTTATTTTAAGGATTCACTCTGTTCTCTCTTATATAGATAGATGAATTTGGAACTCTAAATCCAACATGCTTTCTAGGAGCTCTTTGAATATTGACAAAATAAAGGAGTTCTCTGTTTTGTCTCTATGGTTTGTTTCCGCTTCAAGTAGCCTGAAGCAGAGACTGTGGAAAAGCACTTACATTGAGAGGGGTTGCCAAGCATCCAAGAATTTACGAGTTTCCGAAATTCCAGGAAATATTGCTTCACCCAATCTTGATGATACGTGGTGGTAATGACAAGTCCACAAATCCCACTTAGCTCACCAAATTTTCTTCTTCTAGGTTGAAGCGTTCGCTTACAGTAGCAGTTTTTATTTGTAGGTTTCACTCTGTTCTCTCCTATATAGATAGATGAATTTGGAACTCTAGATCCAACTTGGTTTGTAGTAGCTCTTTGAAACTTGACAAAATAAAGGAGTTCTCAGTTTTGACTCTATGGTTTGTTTCCTCTTCAAGTAGCCCTAGGCACAGACTGTGGAAAAGCACTTTCATTGAGAAGGGGTGGCCAAGCTTCTAAGAAATAACGAGTTTCCGAAATACCAGCAAATATTTTTTCACCCAATCTTGATGATACTTGGTGTTTACGATCGGTACACAAATCCCACGTGACTCCCCAAATTCTGTTCTTCTAGGTTGAAGCGTTCATTTTCAGTAGCAGTTTTTTTTTTAGGTTTCACTCTGTTCTCACCTATATACATAGATGAGTTTGGAACTCTAAATCCAAAATTGTTTGTAGTAGCTCTTTGAAACTTGACAAAGTAAAGGAGTTCTCAGTTTTGTCTCTATGTTTAGTTTTTGCTTCATATAGCCTTAAGCAGAGACTGTCGAAAAGCACTTCATTGAAAGGGGTTGCCAAGCTTCCAAGAAATTACGAGTTTCCGAAATACCAGCAAATATTTTGTCTCCCAAACTTGATGATACTTCATGGTAAGGACAAGTCCACAATTCCCACTTGGCTCACCAAATTTTGTTCTTCTAGGTTGAAGCGTTCGTCTACAGTAGCAGTTTTTATATTTAGGTTTCACTCTGTTCTCTGCTAAATAGATCGATGAATTTGGAACTCTAAATCCAACATGGTTTGCAGTAGCTCTTTAAAACTTGACAAAATAAAGGAGTTCTCAGTTTTGTCTCTATGGTTTGTTTCCTCTTCAAGTAGCCCTAGGCAGAGACTGTGGAAAAGCACTTTCATTGAGAGGGGTTGCCAAGCTTCTAAGAAATAACGAGTTTCCGAAATACCAGCAATTATTTTTTCACAAAATCTTGATGATACTTGGTTGTGATGATCAGTACACAAATCCTACTTGGCTCACCAAATTTTGTTCTTCTAGGTTGAAGCGTTCGTCTACAGTAGCAATTTTTATATTTAGGTTTCACTCTGTTCTCTCCTATATAGATAGATGAATTTGGAACTCTAAATCCAACATGGTTTGCAGTAGCTCTTTGAAAATTGACAAAATAAAGGAGTTCTCAGTTTTGTCTCTATGATTTGTTTCCGCTTCAAGTAGCCCTAAGCAGTGTCTGTGGAATAGCACTTTCCTTGAGAGGGGTTGCCAAGCTTCCAAGAAATTACGAGTTTCCGAAATACCAGCAAATATTTTGTCTCCCAATATTGATGATACTTCATGGTAAGGACAAGTACACAAATCCCACTTGGCTCACCAAATTTTGTTTTTCTAGGTTGATGCGTTCGTCTACAGTAGCAGTTTTTATATTTAGGTTTCACTCTCTTCTCTGCTATATAGATAGATGAATTTGGAACTCTAAATCCAACATGGTTTGAAGTAGCTCTTTAAAACTTGACAAAATAAAGGAGTTCTCAGTTTTGTTTCTATGGTTTGTTTCCTCCTCAAGTAGCCCTAGGCAGAGACTGTGGAAAAGCACTTTCCTTGAGAGGGGTTGCCAAGCTTCCAAGAAATTACGAGTTTCCGAAATACCAGCAAATATTTTTTCACCCAATCTTGATGATACTTGGTGGTGATGATCAGTACACAAACCCCACTTGGCTCACCAATTTTGTTCTTCTAGGTTGAAGCGTTTGTCTACAGTAGCAGTTTTTATATTTAGGTTTCCCTCTGTTCTCTGCTATATAGATAGATGAATTTGGAACTCTAAATCCAACACGGTTTCTAGTAGCTCTTTGAAACTTGACAAAATAAAGGAGTTCTCAGTTTTGTATCTATGATTTGTTTCCACTTCAAGTAACCCTAAGCAGTGTCTGTGGAAAAGCACTTTCCTTGAGAGGCGTGGCCAAGCTTCCAAGAAATTACGAGTTTCCGAAATACCAGCAAATATTTTTTCACCCAAACTTGATGATACTTGGTGGTAATGATCAGTACACAAATCCCACTTGGCTCACCAAATTTTGTTCTTCTAGGTTGAAGCGTTCGTCTACAGTAGCAGTTTTTATGTTTAGGTTTCACTCTGTTCTCAGCTATATAGATAGATGAATTTGGAACTCTAAATCCAACATGGTTTGTAGTGGCTCTTTGCAACTTGACAAAATAAAGGAGTTCTCTGTTTTGGCTCTATGGTTTGTTTCCTAATCAAGTAGCCCTAGGCACAGACGGTCTAAACCCAATTTCATGTAGAGGGGTTGCCAAGCTTCCAAGAAATTATGAGTTTCCGAAATACCAGCAAATATTTTCTCACCCAATCTTGATGATACTTGGTGATTACGATCGGTACACAAATCCCACTTGACTCACCAAATTTTGTTCTTCTAGGTTGAAGCGTTCGTCTACAGTAGCAGTTTTTATATTTAGGTTTCACTCTGTTCTCTCCTATATAGATGAATGAATTTGGAACTCTAAATCCAATATGGTTTGTAGTAGCTCTTTGAAACTTGACAAAGTAAAGGAGTTCTCAGTTTTGTCTCTATGTTTTGTTTCCGCTTCATGTAGCCGTAAGCAGAGACTGTGGAAAAGCACTTTCATTGAGAGGGGTTGCCAACCTTCTAAGAAATAACGAGTTTCCGAAATACCAGCAAAAATTTTTTTTACCCAATGTTATTGATACTTGGTGGTAAAGATCAGTACACAAATCCAACTTGGCTCACCAAATTTTGTTCCTAGGTTGAGGCGTTCGTCTACCTTAGCAGTTTTTATATCTAGGTTTCCCTCTGTTCTCTCCTATAAAGATAGATGAATTTGGAACTCTAAATTCAACATGGTTTGCAGTAGCTCTTTGAAAGTTGACAAAATAAAGGAGTTCTCAGTTTTGACTCTATGGTTTGTTTCCTCTTCAAGTAGCCCTAGGCACAGACTGTGGAGAAGCACTTTCATTGAGAGGGGATGCCAAGCTTGTAAGAAATAAGGAGTATCCGAAATACCAGCAAATATTTTTTTACCCAATCTTGATGATACTTGGTGGTAATGATCAGTACACAAATCCCACTTGACTCACCAAATTTTGTTCTTCTAGGATAATGCGTTCGTTTTCAGGAGCAGTTTGTGTTTTTAGGTTTCACTCTGTTCTCTCCTATATAGATAGATGAATTTGGAACTCTAAATCCAACATGGTTTCTAGTAGCTCTTTGAAACTTGACAAAATAAAGGAGTTCTCAGTTTTGTCTCTATGGATGTTTCCTCTTAAATTAGCCCTAGGCACTGACTGTGGAAATGCACTTTCATTGAGAGGGGTTGCCAAGCTTCCAAGAAATTACGAGTTTCCGAAATACCAGCAAATATTTTTTCACCCAATCTTGATGATACTTGGTGGTAATGATCGGTACACAAATCCCACTTGGCTCACAAAATTTTGTTCTTCTAGGTTGAAGCGTTCGTCTACAGTAGCAGTTTTTATATTTAGGTTTCCCTCTGTTCTCTGCTATATAGATAGATGAATTTGGAACTCTAAATACAACATGGTTTGTAGTAGCTCTTTGAAACTTGACAAAATAAAGGAGTTCTCAGTTTTGTCTCTATGATTTTTTTCCTCTTCAAGAAACACTAGGCACAGATGGTGGAAAAGCCCTTTCATTGAGAGGGGTTGCCAAGCTTCCAACAAATTACGAGTTTCCGAAATACCAGCAAATATTTTTTCACCCAAACTTCATGATGCGTGGTGGTAATGACAAGTCCACAAATCAGACTTGGCTCACCAAATTTTGTTCTTCTAGGTTGAAGCTTTCGTTTACACTAGCAGTTTTCATTTTTAGGTTGCACTCTGTTCTCCCCTATATTGATAGATGAAGTTGGAACTGTAAATCCAACATGGGTTGTAGTAGCTTTTTGAAACTTGACAAAATAAAGGAGTTTTCAGTTTTGTCTCTATGATTTGTTTTCGTTTCATGTAGCCCTAAGCAGAGACTGTGGAAAAGCACTTTCATTGAAAGGGGTTGCCAAGCTTCCAAGAAATTACGAGTTTCCGAAATACCAGCAAATATTTTTTCACCCAATGTGGATGATAAGTGGTGGTAATGAGAAGTACAAAAATCCAACTTGGCTCACCAAATTTTGTTCTTCTAGGTTGAAGCGTTCGTTTACAGTAGCAGTTTTTATTTTTAGGTTTCACTCTGTTCTCTCCTATAGATAGATGAATTTGGAACTCTAAATCCAACATGGTTTGTAGTAGCTCTTTGAAAGTTGACAAAATAAAAGAGTTCTCAGTTTTGTCTCTATGGTTTGTTTCCTCTTCAAGTAGCACTAGGCACAGATGGTGGAAAAGCACTTTCATTGAGAGGGTTTGCCAAGCTTCAGTAAATTACGAGTTTCCAAAATACCAGCAAATATTTTTTCACCCAATCTTGATGATACTTGGTGGTAATGATCGGTACACAAATCCCACTTGACTCACCAAATTTTGTTCTTCTAGGTTGAAGCGTTCGTCTACAGTGGTAGTTTTTATTTTTAGTTTTCACTGTGTTCTCTCCCATATAGATAGATGAATTTGGAACTCTAAATCCAACATGGTTTGTAGTAGCTCTTTGAAACTTGACAAAATAAAGGAGTTCTCATTTTTGTCTCTATGGTTGGTTTCCTCCTCAAGTAGCCCTGGCACAGACTGTGTAAAAGCACTTTCATTGAGAGGGGTTGCCAAGCTTCTAAGAAATAACGATTTTCTGAAATACGTGCAAATATTTTTCACCCAATCTTGATGATACTTGGTGGAAGAGACAAGTACACAAATCCCACATGGCTCACCAAATTTTGTTCTAGGTTGAAGCATTCGTCTACAGTAACAGTTTTTATTTTTAGGTTTCACTTTGTTCTCTCCTGTATAGACAGATGAATTTGGAACTATAAATCCAATATGGTTTGTAGTAGCTCTTTGAAACTTGACAACATAAAGGAGTTCTCAGTTTTGTCTGTATGATTTTTTTCCGCGTCAAGTAGCCCTAAGCAGAGACTTTGGAAAAGCACTTTCATTGAGAGGGGTTGCCAAGCTTCCATGAAATTACGAGTTTACGAAATACCAGCAAATATTTTTTCACCCAATATTCATGATACTTGGTGGAATTGATCGGTACACAAATTCCACTTGGCTCACGAAATATTTTTCTGCTAGGTTGAAGCGTTATCTACATTAGCAGTTTTTATATTCAGGTTTCACTCTGTTCTCTCCTATAGATAGATGAATTTGGAACTCTAAATCCAACATGGTTTGTAGTAGCTCTTTGAAAGTTGACAAAATAAAGTAGTTCTTAGTTTTGTCTCTGTGGTTTGTTTCCTCTTCAAGTAGCCCTAGGCATAGATGGTGGAAAAGCAGTTTCATTGAGAGGGGTTGCCAAGCTTCCAGAAAATTACGAGTTTACGAAATACCAGCAAATATTTTTTCACCCAATCTTGATGATACTTGGTGATAATTATCACAAATTCCACTTGGCTCACGAAATATTTTTCTGCTAGGTTGAAGGGTTATCTACATTAGCAGTTTTTATATTTAGGTTTCACTCTGTTCTCTGCTATATAGATAGATGAATTTGGAACTCTAGTACAACATGGTTTGTAGTAGCTCTTTGAAACTTGACAAAATAAAGGAGTTCTCAGTTTTTTCTCTATGATTTGTTTCCTCTTCAAGTAGCACTAGGCACAGACGGTGGAAAAGCCCTCTCATTGAGAGGGGTTGACAAGCTTCTAACAAATTAAGAGTTTCCGAAATACCAGCAAATATTTTTTCACCCAAACTTGATGATGCGTGGTGGTAATGACAAGTCCACAAAACCCACTTGCCTCACCAAATTTTGTTCTTTTAGGTTGAAGCGTTCGTTTACACTAGCAGTTTTCATTTTTAGGTTGCACTCTGTTCTCCCCTATATTGATAGATGAATTTGGAACTCTAAATCCAACATGGTTTGTAGTAGCTCTTTGAAACTTGTCAAAATAAAGGAGTTTTCAGTTTTGTCTCTATGATTTGTTTTCGTTTCATGTAGCCCTAAGCAGAGACTGTAGAAATGCACTTTCATTGAAAGGGGTTGCCAAGCTTCCAAGAAATTGCGAGTTTCCGAAATACCAGCAAATATTTTTTCACCCAATGTTGATGATACGTGGTGGTAATGACAAGTACACAAATCCCACTTGGCTCACCAAATTTTGTTCTTCTAGGTTGAAGCGTTCGTTTACAGTAGCAGTTTTTATTTTTAGGTTTCACTCTGTTCTCTCCTATAGATAGATGAATTTGGAACTCTAAATCCAACATGGTTTGTAGTAGCTCTTTGAAAGTTGACAAAATAAAGGAGTTCTCAGTTTTGTCTCTATGGTTTGTTTCCTCTTCAAGTAGCCCTAGGCACAGATGGTGGAAAAGCACTTTCATTGAGAGGGTTTGCCAAGCTTCCAGTAAATTACGAGTTTCCGAAATACCAGCAAATATTTTTTCACCCAATCTTGATGATACTTGGTGGTAATGATCGGTACATAAATCCCACTTGTCTCACCAAATTTTGTTCTTCTAGGTTGATGTGTTCGTTTTCAGTAGCAGTTTTTATTTTTAGTTTTCACTGTGTTCTCTCCCATATAGATAGATGAATTTGGAACTCTAAATCCAACATGGTTTGTAGTAGCTCTTTGAAACTTGACAAAATAAAGGAGTTCTCAGTTTTGTCTCTATGGTTTGTTTCCTCTTCAAGTAGCCCTAGGCATAGATGGTGAAAAAGCAGTTTCATTGAGAGGGGTTGCCAAGCTTCCAGAAAATTACGAGTTTACGAAATACTAGCAAATATTTTTTCACCCAATCTTGATGATACTTGGTGATAATGATCGGTACAGAAAACCCACTTGACTCACCAAATTTTGTTCTTCTAGGTTGATGTGTTCGTTTTCAGTAGCAGTTTTTATTTTTAGGTTTCACTCTGTTCTCTGCTATATAGATATATGAATTTGGAACTCTAAATCCAACATGGTTTGTAGTAGCTCTTTGAAACTTGACAAAATAAAGGAGTTCTCAGTTTTGTCTCTATGGTTTGTTTCCTCTTCAAGTAGCCCTAGGCATAGACGGTGGAAAAGCACTTTCATTGAGTGGGGTTGCCAAACTTCCAAGAAAATACGAGTTTCCGAAATACCAGCAAATATTTTTTCACCCAATCTTGATGATGCGTGGTGGTAATGACAAGTCCACAAATCCCACTTGGCTCACCAAATTTTGTTCTTCTAGTTTGAAGCGTTCGTTAACAGTAGCAGTTTTCATTTTTAGGTTGCACTGTGTTCTCTCCTATATTGATAGATGAATTTGGAAGTCTAAATCCAACATAGTTTGTTGTAGCTCTATGAATCTTGACAAAATAAAGGAGTTTTCAGTTTTGTCTCTGTGATTTGTTTTCGTTTCATGTAGCCCTAAGCAGAGAGTGTGGAAAAGCACTTTCATTGAAAGGGGTTGCCAAGCTTTCAAAAAATACGAGATTCCGAAATACCAGCAAATATTTTTTCACCCAATGTTGATGATACTTGGTGGTAATGATCAGTACACAAATCCCACTTGGCTCACCAAATTTTGTTCTTCTAGGTTGAAGCGTTCGTTTACAGTAGCAGTTTTTATTTTTAGGTTTCACTCTGTTCACTGCTATATAGATAGATGAATATGGAACTCTAAATCCAACATGGTTTGTAGTAGCTCTTTGAAACTTGAGAAAATAAAGGAGTTCTCAGTTTTTTCTCAATGGTTTGTTTCTTCTTCAAGTACCCCTAGGATCATACTGTGGAAAAGCACTTTGATGAATTTGGAACTCTAAATCCAATATGGTTTGTAGTACCTCTTTGAAACTTGACATGGTAAAGGAGTTCTCAGTTTTGTCTCTATGATTTGTTTCCGCTTCATGTAGCCCTAAGCAGAGACTGTGGAAATGTACATTCATTGAGAGGGGTTGCCAAGCTTCTAGTGAAATAACGAGTTTCCAATATACCAGCAAATATTTTTTCACCCAATGTTGATGATACTTGGTGGTAATGATCAGTACACAAATCCCACTTGGCTCACCAAATTTTGTTCTTCTAGGTTGAAGCGTTCGTCTACAGTAGCAGTTTTATATTTAGGTTTCACTCTGTTCTCTCCTATATAGACAGATGAATTTGGAACTCTAAGTCCAATATGGTTTGTTGTAGCTCTTTGAAACTTGACAGAGTAAAGTAGTTATCAGTTTTGTCTCTATGAATTGTTTCAGCTTCAGGTAGCCCTAAGCAGAAACTGTGGAAAACCACTTTCATTGAGAGGGGTTGCCAAGATTCAAAGAAATTACGAGTTTCCGAAATCCCAGTAAATATTTTTTCCCCCAATATTCATGATACTTGGTGGAATTGATCGGTACACAAATTTCACTTGGCTCACCAAATTTTGTTCTGCTATGTTGAAGAGTTCGTCTACAGCAGCAGTTTTTTATTTAGGTTTCACTCTGTTCTCTCCTATTTAGTTAGATGAATTTGGAACTCTAAATCCATCATGGTTTGTAGTAGCTCTTTGAAACTTGACAAAATACAGAAGTTCTCAGTTTTGTCTCTATGATTTGTTTCCGCTTAAAGTAGCCCTAAGCAGTGACTGTGGAAAAGCACTTTTATTGAGACGGGTTGCCAAGCTTCCAAGAAATTACCAGTTTCCGAAATACCAGCAAATATTTTTTCACCCAAACTTGATGATACTTGGTGGTAATGATTAGTACTCAAATCCCACTTGGCTCACCAAATTATGTTCTTCTAGGTTGAAGCGTTCGTCTACAGTAGCAGTTTTTATATTTAGGTTTCACTCTGTTCTCTCCTATATAGATGAATGAATTTGGAACTCTAAATCCAATATGGTTTGTAGTAGCTCTTTGAAACTTGACAAAGTAAAGGAGTTCTCAGTTTTGTCTCTATGTTTTGTTTCCGCTTCATGTAGCCCTAAGCAGAGACTGTGGAAAAGCACTTTCATTGAGAGGGGTTGCCAACCTTCTAAGAAATAACGAGTTTCCGAAATATCAGCAAAAATTTTTTTTACCCAATGTTAATGATACTTGGTGGTAAAGATCAGTACACAAATCCAACTTGGCTCACCAAATTTTGTTCCTAGGTTGAGGCGTTCGTCTACCTTAGCAGTTTTTATATCTAGGTTTCCCTCTGTTCTCTCCTATAAAGATAGATGAATTTGGAACTCTAAATTCAACATGGTTTGCAGTAGCTCTTTGAAAGTTGACAAAATAAAGGAGTTCTCAGTTTTGACTCTATGGTTTGTTTCCTCTTCAAGTAGCCCTAGGCACAGACTGTGGAGAAGCACTTTCATTGAGAGGGGATGCCAAGCTTGTAAGAAATAAGGAGTATCCGAAATACCAGCAAATATTTTTTTACCCAATCTTGATGATACTTGGTGGTAATGATCAGTACACAAATCCCACTTGACTCACCAAATTTTGTTCTTCTAGGATAATGCGTTCGTTTTCAGGAGCAGTTTGTGTTTTTAGGTTTCACTCTGTTCTCTCCTATATAGATAGATGAATTTGGAACTCTAAATCCAACATGGTTTCTAGTAGCTCTTTGAAACTTGACAAAATAAAGGAGTTCTCAGTTTTGTCTCTATGGATGTTTCCTCTTAAATTAGCCCTAGGCACTGACTGTGGAAATGCACTTTCATTGAGAGGGGTTGCCAAGCTTCCAAGAAATTACGAGTTTCCGAGATACCAGCAAATATTTTTTCACCCAATCTTGATGATACTTGGTGGTAATGATCGGTACACAAATCCCACTTGGCTCACAAAATTTTGTTCTTCTAGGTTGAAGCGTTCGTCTACAGTAGCAGTTTTTATATTTAGGTTTCACTCTGTTCTCTGCTATATAGATAGATGAATTTGGAACTCTAAATACAACATGGTTTGTAGTAGCTCTTTGAAACTTGACAAAATAAAGGAGTTCTCAGTTTTGTCTCTATGATTTTTTTCCTCTTCAAGAAACACTAGGCACAGATGGTGGAAAAGCCCTTTCATTGAGAGGGGTTGCCAAGCTTCCAACAAATTACGAGTTTCCGAAATACCAGCAAATATTTTTTCACCCAAACTTCATGATGCGTGGTGGTAATGACAAGTCCACAAATCAGACTTGGCTCACCAAATTTTGTTCTTCTAGGTTGAAGCTTTCGTTTACACTAGCAGTTTTCATTTTTAGGTTGCACTCTGTTCTCCCCTATATTGATAGATGAAGTTGGAACTGTAAATCCAACATGGGTTGTAGTAGCTTTTTGAAACTTGACAAAATAAAGGAGTTTTCAGTTTTGTCTCTATGATTTGTTTTCGTTTCATGTAGCCCTAAGCAGAGACTGTGGAAAAGCACTTTCATTGAAAGGGGTTGCCAAGCTTCCAAGAAATTACGAGTTTCGGAAATACCAGCAAATATTTTTTCACCCAATGTTGATGATAAGTGGTGGTAATGAGAAGTACAAAAATCCCACTTGGCTCACCAAATTTTGTTCTTCTAGGTTGAAGCGTTCGTTTACAGTAGCAGTTTTTATTTTTAGGTTTCACTCTGTTCTCTCCTATAGATAGATGAATTTGGAACTCTAAATCCAACATGGTTTGTAGTAGCTCTTTGAAAGTTGACAAAATAAAAGAGTTCTCAGTTTTGTCTCTATGGTTTGTTTCCTCTTCAAGTAGCACTAGGCACAGATGGTGGAAAAGCACTTTCATTGAGAGGGGTTGCCAAGCTTCAGTAAATTACGAGTTTCCAAAATACCAGCAAATATTTTTTCACCCAATCTTGATGATACTTGGTGGTAATGATCGGTACACAAATCCACTTGACTCACCAAATTTTGTTCTTCTAGGTTGAAGCTTTCGTCTACAGTGGTAGTTTTTATTTTTAGTTTTCACTGTGTTCTCTCCCATATAGATAGATGAATTTGGAACTCTAAATCCAACATGGTTTGTAGTAGCTCTTTGAAACTTGACAAAAATAAAGGAGTTCTCATTTTTGTCTCTATGGTTGGTTTCCTCCTCAAGTAGCCCTGGCACAGACTGTGTAAAAGCACTTTCATTGAGAGGGGTTGCCAAGCTTCTAAGAAATAACGATTTTCTGAAATACGTGCAAATATTTTTCACCCAATCTTGATGATACTTGGTGGAAGAGACAAGTACACAAATCCCACATGGCTCACCAAATTTTGTTCTAGGTTGAAGCATTCGTCTACAGTAACAGTTTTTATTTTTTAGGTTTCACTTTGTTCTCTCCTGTATAGCACATGAATTTGGAACTATAAATCCAATATGGTTTGTAGTAGCTCTTTGAAACTTGACAACATAAAGGAGTTCTCAGTTTTGTCTGTATGATTTTTTTCCGCGTCAAGTAGCCCTAAGCAGAGACTTTGGAAAAGCACTTTCATTGAGAGGGGTTGCCAAGCTTCCATGAAATTACGAGTTTACGAAATACCAGCAAATATTTTTTCACCCAATATTCATGATACTTGGTGGAATTGATCGGTACACAAATTCCACTTGGCTCACGAAATATTTTTCTGCTAGGTTGAAGCGTTATCTACATTAGCAGTTTTTATATTCAGGTTCACTCTGTTCTCTCCTATAGATAGATGAATTTGGAACTCTAATCAACATGGTTTGTAGTAGCTCTTTGAAAGTTGACAAAATAATAAAGTAGTTCTTAGTTTTGTCTCTGTGGTTTGTTTCCTCTTCAAGTAGCCCTAGGCATAGATGGTGGAAAAGCAGTTTCATTGAGAGGGGTTGCCAAGCTTCCAGAAAATTACGAGTTTACGAAATACCAGCAAATATTTTTTCACCCAATCTTGATGATACTTGGTGATAATTATCACAAATTCCACTTGGCTCACGAAATATTTTTCTGCTAGGTTGAAGGGTTATCTACATTAGCAGTTTTTATATTTAGGTTTCACTCTGTTCTCTGCTATATAGATAGATGAATTTGGAACTCTAGTACAACATGGTTTGTAGTAGCTCTTTGAAACTTGACAAAATAAAGGAGTTCTCAGTTTTTTCTCTATGATTTGTTTCCTCTTCAAGTAGCACTAGGCACAGACGGTGGAAAAGCCCTCTCATTGAGAGGGGTTGACAAGCTTCTAACAAATTAAGAGTTTCCGAAATACCAGCAAATATTTTTTCACCCAAACTTGATGATGCGTGGTGGTAATGACAAGTCCACAAATCCCACTTGCCTCACCAAATTTTGTTCTTTTAGGTTGAAGCGTCCGTTTACACAAGCAGTTTTCATTTTTAGGTTGCACTCTGTTCTCCCCTATATTGATAGATGAATTTGGAACTCTAAATCCAACATGGTTTGTAGTAGCTCTTTGAAACTTGACAAAATAAAGGAGTTTTCAGTTTTGTCTCTATGATTTGTTTTCGTTTCATGTAGCCCTAAGCAGAGACTGTAGAAATGCACTTTCATTGAAAGGGGTTGCCAAGCTTCCAAGAAATTGCGAGTTTCCGAAATACCAGCAAATATTTTTTCACCCAATGTTGATGATACGTGGTGGTAATGACAAGTACACAAATCCCACTTGGCTCACCAAATTTTGTTCTTCTAGGTTGAAGCGTTCGTTTACAGTAGCAGTTTTTATTTTTAGGTTTCACTCTGTTCTCTCCTATAGATAGATGAATTTGGAACTCTAAATCCAACATGGTTTGTAGTAGCTCTTTGAAAGTTGACAAAATAAAGGAGTTCTCAGTTTTGTCTCTATGGTTTGTTTCCTCTTCAAGTAGCCCTAGGCACAGATGGTGGAAAAGCACTTTCATTGAGAGGGTTTGCCAAGCTTCCAGGAAATTACGAGTTTCCGAAATACCAGCAAATATTTTTTCACCCAATCTTGATGATACTTGGTGGTAATGATCGGTACATAAATCCCACTTGTCTCACCAAATTTTGTTCTTCTAGGTTGATGTGTTCGTTTTCAGTAGCAGTTTTTATTTTTAGTTTTCACTGTGTTCTCTCCCATATAGATAGATGAATTTGGAACTCTAAATCCAACATGGTTTGTAGTAGCTCTTTGAAACTTGACAAAATAAAGGAGTTCTCAGTTTTGTCTCTATGGTTTGTTTCCTCTTCAAGTAGCCCTAGGCATAGATGGTGAAAAAGCAGTTTCATTGAGAGGGGTTGCCAAGCTTCCAGAAAATTACGAGTTTACGAAATACTAGCAAATATTTTTTCACCCAATCTTGATGATACTTGGTGATAATGATCGGTACAGAAAACCCACTTGACTCACCAAATTTTGTTCTTCTAGGTTGATGCTTTCGTTTTCAGTAGCAGTTTTTATTTTTAGGTTTCACTCTGTTCTCTGCTATATAGATATATGAATTTGGAACTCTAAATCCAACATGGTTTGTAGTAGCTCTTTGAAACTTGACAAAATAAAGGAGTTCTCAGTTTTGTCTCTATGATTTGTTTCCGCTTCAAGTAGCCCTAAGCAGAGACTGTGGAAAAGAACTTTCATTGAAAGGGGTTGCCAAGCTTCCAAGAACTTACGAGTTTCCGAAATAACAGCAAATATTTTTTCACCCAATCTTGATGATACTTGGTGGTATTGATCGGTACACAAATCCCACTTGGCTCACCAAATTTTGATCTTCTAGGTTGAAGCGTTCGTCTACAGTAGCAGTTTTTATATTTAGGGTTCACTCTTTTCTCTCCTATATAGACAGAAGAATTTGGAACTCTAAATCCAATATGGTTTGTAGTAGCTCTTTGAAACTTGACAAAATAAAGGGGTTCTCATTTTTGTCTGTATGATTTGTTTCCGCTTCAAGAAGCCCTAAGCAGAGACTGTGGTAATGCACTTTCATTGAGAGGGATTGCCAAGCTTCCACGAAATTACGAGTTTCCGAAATACCAGCAAATATTTTTTTACCCAATATTCATGATACTTGGTGGTATTGATCGGTATACAAATTCCACTTGGCTCACCAAATTATGTTCTGCTGGGTTGAAGCGTTATCCACAGTAGCAGTTTTTATATTTAGGTTTCACTCTGTTCTCGCCTATAGATAGATGAATTTGGAACTCTAAATCCAACATGGTTTGTAGTAGCTCTTTGAATGTTGACAAAATAAAGGAGTTCTCAGTTTTGTCTCTATGGTGTGTTTCCTCTTCAAGTAGCCCTAGGCACAGATGGTGGAAAAGCACTTTCATTGAGAGGGTTTGCCAAGCTTCCAGAAAATTACGAGTGTTCGAATTACCAGCAAATATTTTTTCAACCAATCTTGATGATTCTTGGTGGTAATGATCGGTACACAAATCCCACTTGACTCACCAAATTTTGTTCTTCTAGGTTGATGCGTTCGTTTTCAGTAGCAGTTTTTATTTTTAGGTTTCACTCTGTTCTCTCCTATATAGATAGATGAATTTGGAACTCTCAATCCAACATGGTTTGTAGTAGCTCTTTGAAACATGACAAAATAAAGGAGTTCTCAGTTTTGTCTCTATGGTTTGTTTCTTCTTCAAGTAGCCCTGGCACAGACTGTGTAAAAGCACTTTCATTGAGAGGGGTTGCCAAGCTTCTAAGAAATAAAGAGTTTCGTAAATACCAACAAATATTTTTTCACCCAATCTTGATGATACTTCGTGGTTATTATCAGTACACAAATACCACTTGGCTCACGAAATTTTGTTCTCTTGGTTGAAGCGTTCGTCTACAGTAGCAGTTTTTATGTTTAGGTTTCACTGTGTTCTCTGTTATATAGATAGATGAATTTGGAACTCTAAATCCAACATGGTTTGTAGTGGCTCTTTGAAAGTTGACAAAATAAAGGAGTTCTCAGTTTTGTCTCTATTGTTTGTTTCCTCTTCAAGTAGCCCTAGGCACAGACGGTGGAAAAGCACTTTCATTGAGAGGGGTTGCCAGCTTCCATGAAATTACGAGTTTACAAAATACCAGCAAATATTTTTTCACCCAATCTTGATGATACTTGGTGGTAATGATCGGTACACAAATCCCACTTGACTCACCTAATTTTGTTCTTCTAGGTTGATGCGTTCATATTCAGTAGCAGTTTTTATTTTTAGGTTTTACTCTGTTCTCTCCTATATAGATAGATTAATTTGGAACTCTAAATCCAACATGGTTTGTAGTAGCTCTTTGAAACTTAACAAAATAAAGGAGTTCTCAGTTTTGTCTCTATGGTTTGTTTCCTCTTCAAGTATCCCTGGCACAGACTGTGGAAAAGCACTTTCATTGAGAGAGGTTGCCAAGCTTCCAAGAAATTACGAGTTTCTGAAATACCAGCAAATGTTTTTTCACCCAATATTCATGATACTTGGTGGTATTGATCGGTACACAAATTCCACTTTTCTCACCAAATTTTGTTCTGCTAGGTTGAAGCGTTATCTACAGTAGCAGTTTTTATATTTCGGTTTCACTCTGTTCTCTGCTATATAGGTAGATGAATTTGGAACTCTAAATCCAACATGGTTTGCAGTAGCTCTTTGAAACTTGACAAAATAAAGTAGTTCTCAGTTTTGTCTCTGTGTTTTGTTTCCTCTTCAAGTAGTCCTAGGCACAGACTGTGGAAAAGCATTTTCTTTGAGAGTGGTTTCCAAGCTTCTAAGAAATAACGAGTTTCTGAAATACCATCAAATATTTTTTCACCGAATCTTGATGATACTTGGTGGTAATGATCAGTACAGAAATCCCACTTGGCTCACCAAATGTTGTTCTTCTAGGTTTAAGCGTTCGTTGACAGTAGCAGTATTTATTTTTTGGTTTCACTCTGTTATCTCCTATATACATAGACGAATTTGGAACTCTAAATCCAACATGGTTTCTAGTATCTCTTTGAAACTTGACAAAATTAAAGAGTTCTTAGTTTTGTCTCTATGGATTGTTTTCTCTTCAAGTAGACCTAGGCACTGACTGTGGAAAAGCACTTTCATTGAGAGAGGTTGTCAAGTTTCCAAGAAATTACGAGTTTCCGAAATACCAGCAAATATTTTTTCACCCAATCTTGATGATACGTGGTGGTAATGATAGGTACACAAATCCCACTGGACTCACCAAATTTTGTTCTTCTAGGTTGATGCGTTCGTCTACAGTAGCAGTTTTTATTTTTAGGTTTCACTCTGTTCTCTGCTATATAGATAGATGAATTTGGAAGTCTAAATCCAACATGGTTTGTAGTAGCTCTTTGAAACTTGACAAAATAAAGGAGTTCTCAGTTTTGTCTCTATGGTTTGTTTCCTCTTCAAGTAGCCCTAGGCATAGATGGTGGAAAAGCAGTTTCATTGAGAGGGGTTGCCAAGCTTCCAGAAAATTACGAGTTTACGAAATACTAGCAAATATTTTTTCACCCAATCTTGATGATACTTGGTGATAATGATCGGTACAGAAATCCCACTTGACTCACCAAATTTTGTTCTTCTAGGTTAATGCGTTCGTTTTCAGAAGCAGTTTTTATGTTTAGGTTTCACTCTGTTCTCTCCTATATAGATATATGAATTTGGAACTCTAAATTCAACATGGTTTGTAGTAGCTCTTTGAAACTTGACAAAATAAAGGAGTTCTCAGTTTTGTCTCTATGATTTGTTTCCGCTTCAAGTAGCCCTAAGCAGAGACTGTGGAAAAGAACTTTCATTGAAAGGAGTTGCCAAGCTTCCAAGAACTTACGAGTTTCCGAAATACCAGCAAATATTTTTTCACCCAATCTTGATGATACTTGGTGGTATTGATCGGTACACAAATCCCACTTGGCTCACCAAATTTTTATCATCTAGGTTGAAGCGTTCATCTACAGTAGCAGTTTTTATATTTAGGGTTCACTCTGTTCTCACCTATATAGACAGAAGAATTTGGAACTCTAAATCCAATATGGTTTGTAGTAGCTCTTTGAAACTTGACAAAATAAAGGGGTTCTCATTTTTGTCTGTATGATTTGTTTCCGCTTCAAGAAGCCCTAAGCAGAGACTGTGGTAAAGCACTTTCATTGAGAGGGGTTGCCAAGCTTCCACGAAATTACGAGTTTCCGAAATACCAGCAAATATTTTTTTACCCAATATTCATGATACTTGGTGGTATTGATCGGTATACAAATTCCACTTGGCTCACCAAATTATGTTCTGCTGGGTTGAAGCGTTACCCACAGTAGCAGTTTTTATATTTAGGTTTCACTCTGTTCTCGCCCATAGATAGATGAATTTGGAACTCTAAATCCAACATGGTTTGTAGTAGCTCTTTGAAACTTGAAAAATAAAGGAGTTCTCAGTTTTGTCTCTGTGGTTTGTTTCCTCTTCAAGTGGCCCTAGGCACAGACTGTAGAAAAGCACTTTCATTGAGAGGGTTTGCCAAGCTTCTAAGAAATAACGAGTTTCCGAAACACCAGCAAATATTTTTTCACCCAATGTTGATGATACATGGTGGTAATGATCAGTACACAAATCCCACTTGGCACACCAAAATTTTTTCTTCTGGGTTGAAGCGTTTGTTTACAGTAGCAGTTTTTATATTTAGGTTTCACTCTGTTCTCTCCTATATAGATAGATGAATTTGGAACTCTAAATCCCACATGGTGTGGAATTGCTCTTTAAATCTTGAAAAAATAAAGGAGGTCTCAATTTTGTCTCTATGGTTTGTTTCCTCTTCAAGTCGCCCTAGGCACAGACTGTGGAAAAGCACTTTCATTGACAGGGGTTGCCAAGCTTCCAAGAAATTACGAGGTTACGAAATACCAGCAAATATTTTTTCACCCAATATTGATGGTACTTGGTGGTAATGATTGGTACACAAATCCCACTTGGCTCACCAAATTTTGTTCTTCTAGGTTGAAGCGTTTGTTTACTGTAGCAGTTTTAATTTTTAGGTTTCACTCTGTTCTCTCCTAAATAGATAGATGAATTTGGAACTCCGTATCCAACATGGTTTGTAGTAGCTCTTTGAAACTTGACAAAATAAAGGAGTTCTCAGTTTTGTCTCTATGGTTTGTTTCCTCTTCAAGTAGCCCTAGGCATAGATGGTGAAAAAGCAGTTTCATTGAGAGGGGTTGCCAAGCTTCCAGAAAATTACGAGTTTACGAAATACTAGCAAATATTTTTTCACCCAATCTTGATGATACTTGGTGATAATGATCGGTACAGAAAACCCACTTGACTCACCAAATTTTGTTCTTCTAGGTTGATGCTTTCGTTTTCAGTAGCAGTTTTTATTTTTAGGTTTCACTCTTTTCTCTGCTATATAGATATATGAATTTGGAACTCTAAATCCAACATGGTTTGTAGTAGCTCTTTGAAACTTGACAAAATAAAGGAGTTCTCAGTTTTGTCTCTATGATTTGTTTCCGCTTCAAGTAGCCCTAAGCAGAGACTGTGGAAAAGAACTTTCATTGAAAGGGGTTGCCAAGCTTCCAAGAACTTACGAGTTTCCGAAATAACAGCAAATATTTTTTCACCCAATCTTGATGATACTTGGTGGTATTGATCGGTACACAAATCCCACTTGGCTCACCAAATTTTGATCTTCTAGGTTGAAGCGTTCGTCTATAGTAGCAGTTTTTATATTTAGGGTTCACTCTGTTCTCTCCTATATAGACAGAAGAATTTGGAACTCTAAATCCAATATGGTTTGTAGTAGCTCTTTGAAACTTGACAAAATAAAGGGGTTCTCATTTTTGTCTGTATGATTTGTTTCCGCTTCAAGAAGCCCTAAGCAGAGACTGTGGTAATGCACTTTCATTGAGAGGGATTGCCAAGCTTCCACGAAATTACGAGTTTCCGAAATACCAGCAAATATTTTTTTACCCAATATTCATGATACTTGGTGGTATTGATCGGTATACAAATTCCACTTGGCTCACCAAATTATGTTCTGCTGGGTTGAAGCGTTATCCACAGTAGCAGTTTTTATATTTAGGTTTCACTCTGTTCTCGCCTATAGATAGATGAATTTGGAACTCTAAATCCAACATGGTTTGTAGTAGCTCTTTGAATGTTGACAAAATAAAGGAGTTCTCAGTTTTGTCTCTATGGTGTGTTTCCTCTTCAAGTAGCCCTAGGCACAGATGGTGGAAAAGCACTTTCATTGAGAGGGTTTGCCAAGCTTCCAGAAAATTACGAGTGTCCGAATTACCAGCAAATATTTTTTCAACCAATCTTGATGATACTTGGTGGTAATGATCGGTACACAAATCCCACTTGACTCACCAAATTTTGTTCTTCTAGGTTGATGCGTTCGTTTTCAGTAGCAGTTTTTATTTTTAGGTTTCACTCTGTTCTCTCCTATATAGATAGATGAATTTGGAACTCTCAATCCAACATGGTTTGTAGTAGCTCTTTGAAACATGACAAAATAAAGGAGTTCTCAGTTTTGTCTCTATGGTTTGTTTCTCTTCAAGTAGCCCTGGCACAGACTGTGTAAAAGCACTTTCATTGAGAGGGGTTGCCAAGCTTCTAAGAAATAAAGAGTTTCGTAAATACCAACAAATATTTTTTCACCCAATCTTGATGATACTTCGTGGTTATTATCAGTACACAAATACCACTTGGCTCACGAAATTTTGTTCTCTTGGTTGAAGCGTTCGTCTACAGTAGCAGTTTTTATGTTTAGGTTTCACTGTGTTCTCTGTTATATAGATAGATGAATTTGGAACTCTAAATCCAACATGGTTTGTAGTGGCTCTTTGAAAGTTGACAAAATAAAGGAGTTCTCAGTTTTGTCTCTATTGTTTGTTTCCTCTTCAAGTAGCCCTAGGCACAGACGGTGGAAAAGCACTTTCATTGAGAGGGGTTGCCAGCTTCCATGAAATTACGAGTTTACAAAATAGCAGCAAATATTTTTTCACCCAATCTTGATGATACTTGGTGGTAATGATCGGTACACAAATCCCACTTGACTCACCAAATTTTGTTCTTCTAGGTTGATGCGTTCATATTCAGTAGCAGTTTTTATTTTTAGGTTTTACTCTGTTCTCTCCTATATAGATAGATTAATTTGGAACTCTAAATTCAACATGGTTTGTAGTAGCTCTTTGAAACTTAACAAAATAAAGGAGTTCTCAGTTTTGTCTCTATGGTTTGTTTCCTCTTCAAGTATCCCTGGCACAGACTGTGGAAAAGCACTTTCATTGAGAGAGGTTGCCAAGCTTCCAAGAAATTACGAGTTTCTGAAATACCAGCAAATGTTTTTTCACCCAATATTCATGATACTTGGTGGTATTGATCGGTACACAAATTCCACTTTTCTCACCAAATTTTGTTCTGCTAGGTTGAAGCGTTATCTACAGTAGCAGTTTTTATATTTCGGTTTCACTCTGTTCTCTGCTATATAGGTAGATGAATTTGGAACTCTAAATCCAACATGGTTTGCAGTAGCTCTTTGAAACTTGACAAAATAAAGTAGTTCTCAGTTTTGTCTCTGTGTTTTGTTTCCTCTTCAAGTAGTCCTAGGCACAGACTGTGGAAAAGCATTTTCTTTGAGAGTGGTTTCCAAGCTTCTAAGAAATAACGAGTTTCTGAAATACCATCAAATATTTTTTCACCGAATCTTGATGATACTTGGTGGTAATGATCAGTACAGAAATCCCACTTGGCTCACCAAATGTTGTTCTTCTAGGTTTAAGCGTTCGTTGACAGTAGCAGTATTTATTTTTTGGTTTCACTCTGTTATCTCCTATATACATAGACGAATTTGGAACTCTAAATCCAACATGGTTTCTAGTATCTCTTTGAAACTTGACAAAATTAAAGAGTTCTTAGTTTTGTCTCTATGATTGTTTTCTCTTCAAGTAGACCTAGGCACTGGACTGTGGAAAAGCACTTTCATTGAGAGAGGTTGTCAAGTTTCCAAGAAATTACGAGATTCCGAAACACCAGCAAATATTTTTTCACCCAATCTTGATGATACGTGGTGGTAATGATAGGTACACAAATCCCACTGGACTCACCAAATTTTGTTCTTCTAGGTTGATGCGTTCGTCTACAGTAGCAGTTTTTATTTTTAGGTTTCACTCTGTTCTCTGCTATATAGATAGATGAATTTGGAAGTCTAAATCCAACATGGTTTGAAGTAGCTCTTTGAAACTTGACAAAATAAAGGAGTTCTCAGTTTTGTCTCTATGGTTTGTTTCCTCTTCAAGTAGCCCTAGGCATAGATGGTGGAAAAGCAGTTTCATTGAGAGGGGTTGCCAAGCTTCCAGAAAATTACGAGTTTACGAAATACTAGCAAATATTTTTTCACCCAATCTTGATGATACTTGGTGATAATGATCGGTACAGAAATCCCACTTGACTCACCAAATTTTGTTCTTCTAGGTTAATGCGTTCGTTTTCAGAAGCAGTTTTTATGTTTAGGTTTCACTCTGTTCTCTCCTATATAGATATATGAATTTGGAACTCTAAATTCAACATGGTTTGTAGTAGCTCTTTGAAACTTGACAAAATAAAGGAGTTCTCAGTTTTGTCTCTATGATTTGTTTCCGCTTCAAGTAGCCCTAAGCAGAGACTGTGGAAAAGAACTTTCATTGAAAGGAGTTGCCAAGCTTCCAAGAACTTACGAGTTTCCGAAATACCAGCAAATATTTTTTCACCCAATCTTGATGATACTTGGTGGTATTGATCGGTACACAAATCCCACTTGGCTCACCAAATTTTTATCATCTAGGTTGAAGCGTTCATCTACAGTAGCAGTTTTTATATTTAGGGTTCACTCTGTTCTCACCTATATAGACAGAAGAATTTGGAACTCTAAATCCAATATGGTTTGTAGTAGCTCTTTGAAACTTGACAAAATAAAGGGGTTCTCATTTTTGTCTGTATGATTTGTTTCCGCTTCAAGAAGCCCTAAGCAGAGACTGTGGTAAAGCACTTTCATTGAGAGGGGTTGCCAAGCTTCCACGAAATTACGAGTTTCCGAAATACCAGCAAATATTTTTTTACCCAATATTCATGATACTTGGTGGTATTGATCGGTATACAAATTCCACTTGGCTCACCAAATTATGTTCTGCTGGGTTGAAGCGTTACCCACAGTAGCAGTTTTTATATTTAGGTTTCACTCTGTTCTCGCCTATAGATAGATGAATTTGGAACTCTAAATCCAACATGGTTTGTAGTAGCTCTTTGAAACTTGAAAAATAAAGGAGTTCTCAGTTTTGTCTCTGTGGTTTGTTTCCTCTTCAAGTGGCCCTAGGCACAGACTGTAGAAAAGCACTTTCATTGAGAGGGTTTGCCAAGCTTCTAAGAAATAACGAGTTTCCGAAACACCAGCAAATATTTTTTCACCCAATGTTGATGATACATGGTGGTAATGATCAGTACACAAATCCCACTTGGCACACCAAAATTTTTTCTTCTGGGTTGAAGCGTTTGTCTACAGTAGCAGTTTTTATATTTAGGTTTCACTCTGTTCTCTCCTATATAGATAGATGAATTTGGAACTCTAAATCCCACATGGTGTGGAATTGCTCTTTAAATCTTGAAAAAATAAAGGAGGTCTCAATTTTGTCTCTATGGTTTGTTTCCTCTTCAAGTCGCCCTAGGCACAGACTGTGGAAAAGCACTTTCATTGACAGGGGTTGCCAAGCTTCCAAGAAATTACGAGGTTACGAAATACCAGCAAATATTTTTTCACCCAATATTGATGGTACTTGGTGGTAATGATCGGTACACAAATCCCACTTGGCTCACCAAATTTTGTTCTTCTAGGTTGAAGCGTTTGTTTACTGTAGCAGTTTTAATTTTTAGGTTTCACTCTGTTCTCTCCTAAATAGATAGATGAATTTGGAACTCCGTATCCAACATGGTTTGTAGTAGCTCTTTGAAACTTGACAAAATAACGGAGTTCTCAGTTTTGTCTCTATGGTTGGTTTCCTCTTAGAGTAGCCCTTGGCACAGAGTGTGGAAAAGCACTTTCATTGAGAGGGGTTGTCAAGCTTCTAAGAAATAACGATTTTCCGAAATACCAGCAAATATTTTTCACCCAATGTCGATTATACTTGGTGGTAATGATCTGTACACAAATCCCACTTGGCTCACCAAATTTTGTTCTTCTACTTTGAGGCGTTCGTCTTCAGTAGCAGTTTTTATATTTATGTTTCACTCTGTTCTCTCGTATATAGAAAGATGAATTTGGAACTCTAAAACCAACATGGTTTGTAGTGGATCTTTGAAACTTGAGAAAATAAAGGAGTTTTCAGTTTTGTGTCAATGATTTGTTTCCGCTTCAAGTAACCCTAAGCAGAGACTGTGGAAGAGCACTTTCATTAATGGGGCTTACCAAGCTTCCAAGAAAATACTAGTTTCCGAAATAGCAGCAAATATTTCCTCATCCAATCTTGATGATACGTGGTGGTAATGACAAGTCCACAAATCCCACTTGGCTCACCAAATTTTGTTCTTCTAGGTTGAAGCGTTCGTTTACAGTAGCAGTTTTTATTTTTAGGTTTCACTCTGTTCTCTCCTATAGATAGATGAATTTGGAACTCTAAATCCAACATGGTTTGTAGTAGCTCTTTGAAAGTTGACAAAATAAAGGAGTTCTCAGTTTTGTCTCTATGGTTTGTTTCCTCTTCAAGTAGCCATAGGCACAGATGGTGGAAAAGCACTTTCATTGAGAGGGTTTGCCAAGCTTCCAGTAAATTACGAGTTTCCGAAATACCAGCAAATATTTTTTCACCCAATCTTGATGATACTTGGTGGTAATGATCGGTACATAAATCCCACTTGTCTCACCAAATTTTGTTCTTCTAGGTTGATGTGTTCGTTTTCAGTAGCAGTTTTTATTTTTAGTTTTCACTGTGTTCTCTCCCATATAGATAGATGAATTTGGAACTCTAAATCCAACATGGTTTGTAGTAGCTCTTTGAAACTTGACAAAATAAAGGAGTTCTCAGTTTTGTCTCTATGGTTTGTTTCCTCTTCAAGTAGCCCTAGGCATAGATGGTGAAAAAGCAGTTTCATTGAGAGGGTTTGCCAAGCTTCCAGAAAATTACGAGTTTACGAAATACTAGCAAATATTTTTTCACCCAATCTTGATGATACTTGGTGATAATGATCGGTACAGAAAACCCACTTGACTCACCAAATTTTGTTCTTCTAGGTTGATGCTTTCGTTTTCAGTAGCAGTTTTTATTTTTAGGTTTCACTCTGTTCTCTGCTATATAGATATATGAATTTGGAACTCTAAATCCAACATGGTTTGTAGTAGCTCTTTGAAACTTGACAAAATAAAGGAGTTCTCAGTTTTGTCTCTATGATTTGTTTCCGCTTCAAGTAGCCCTAAGCAGAGACTGTGGAAAAGAACTTTCATTGAAAGGGGTTGCCAAGCTTCCAAGAACTTACGAGTTTCCGAAATAACAGCAAATATTTTTTCACCCAATCTTGATGATACTTGGTGGTATTGATCGGTACACAAATCCCACTTGGCTCACCAAATTTTGATCTTCTAGGTTGAAGCGTTCGTCTACAGTAGCAGTTTTTATATTTAGGGTTCACTCTGTTCTCTCCTATATAGACAGAAGAATTTGGAACTCTAAATCCAATATGGTTTGTAGTAGCTCTTTGAAACTTGACAAAATAAAGGGGTTCTCATTTTTGTCTGTATGATTTGTTTCCGCTTCAAGAAGCCCTAAGCAGAGACTGTGGTAATGCACTTTCATTGAGAGGGATTGCCAAGCTTCCACGAAATTACGAGTTTCCGAAATACCAGCAAATATTTTTTTACCCAATATTCATGATACTTGGTGGTATTGATCGGTATACAAATTCCACTTGGCTCACCAAATTATGTTCTGCTGGGTTGAAGCGTTATCCACAGTAGCAGTTTTTATATTTAGGTTTCACTCTGTTCTCGCCTATAGATAGATGAATTTGGAACTCTAAATCCAACATGGTTTGTAGTAGCTCTTTGAATGTTGACAAAATAAAGGAGTTCTCAGTTTTGTCTCTATGGTGTGTTTCCTCTTCAAGTAGCCCTAGGCACAGATGGTGGAAAAGCACTTTCATTGAGAGGGTTTGCCAAGCTTCCAGAAAATTACGAGTGTCCGAATTACCAGCAAATATTTTTTCAACCAATCTTGATGATACTTGGTGGTAATGATCGGTACACAAATCCCACTTGACTCACCAAATTTTGTTCTTCTAGGTTGATGCGTTCGTTTTCAGTAGCAGTTTTTATTTTTAGGTTTCACTCTGTTCTCTCCTATATAGATAGATGAATTTGGAACTCTCAATCCAACATGGTTTGTAGTAGCTCTTTGAAACATGACAAAATAAAGGAGTTCTCAGTTTTGTCTCTATGGTTTGTTTCTTCTTCAAGTAGCCCTGGCACAGACTGTGTAAAAGCACTTTCATTGAGAGGGGTTGCCAAGCTTCTAAGAAATAAAGAGTTTCGTAAATACCAACAAATATTTTTTCACCCAATCTTGATGATACTTCGTGGTTATTATCAGTACACAAATACCACTTGGCTCACGAAATTTTGTTCTCTTGGTTGAAGCGTTCGTCTACAGTAGCAGTTTTTATGTTTAGGTTTCACTGTGTTCTCTGTTATATAGATAGATGAATTTGGAACTCTAAATCCAACATGGTTTGTAGTGGCTCTTTGAAAGTTGACAAAATAAAGGAGTTCTCAGTTTTGTCTCTATTGTTTGTTTCCTCTTCAAGTAGCCCTAGGCACAGACGGTGGAAAAGCACTTTCATTGAGAGGGGTTGCCAGCTTCCATGAAATTACGAGTTTACAAAATACCAGCAAATATTTTTTCACCCAATCTTGATGATACTTGGTGGTAATGATCGGTACACAAATCCCACTTGACTCACCAAATTTTGTTCTTCTAGGTTGATGCGTTCATATTCAGTAGCAGTTTTTATTTTTAGGTTTTACTCTGTTCTCTCCTATATAGATAGATTAATTTGGAACTCTAAATCCAACATGGTTTGTAGTAGCTCTTTGAAACTTAACAAAATAAAGGAGTTCTCAGTTTTGTCTCTATGGTTTGTTTCCTCTTCAAGTATCCCTGGCACAGACTGTGGAAAAGCACTTTCATTGAGAGAGGTTGCCAAGCTTCCAAGAAATTACGAGTTTCTGAAATACCAGCAAATGTTTTTTCACCCAATATTCATGATACTTGGTGGTATTGATCGGTACACAAATTCCACTTTTCTCACCAAATTTTGTTCTGCTAGGTTGAAGCGTTATCTACAGTAGCAGTTTTTATATTTCGGTTTCACTCTGTTCTCTGCTATATAGGTAGATGAATTTGGAACTCTAAATCCAACATGGTTTGCAGTAGCTCTTTGAAACTTGACAAAATAAAGTAGTTCTCAGTTTTGTCTCTGTGTTTTGTTTCCTCTTCAAGTAGTCCTAGGCACAGACTGTGGAAAAGCATTTTCTTTGAGAGTGGTTTCCAAGCTTCTAAGAAATAACGAGTTTCTGAAATACCATCAAATATTTTTTCACCGAATCTTGATGATACTTGGTGGTAATGATCAGTACAGAAATCCCACTTGGCTCACCAAATGTTGTTCTTCTAGGTTTAAGCGTTCGTTGACAGTAGCAGTATTTATTTTTTGGTTTCACTCTGTTATCTCCTATATACATAGACGAATTTGGAACTCTAAATCCAACATGGTTTCTAGTATCTCTTTGAAACTTGACAAAATTAAAGAGTTCTTAGTTTTGTCTCTATGGATTGTTTTCTCTTCAAGTAGACCTAGGCACTGACTGTGGAAAAGCACTTTCATTGAGAGAGGTTGTCAAGTTTCCAAGAAATTACGAGATTCCGAAATACCAGCAAATATTTTTTCACCCAATCTTGATGATACGTGGTGGTAATGATAGGTACACAAATCCCACTGGACTCACCAAATTTTGTTCTTCTAGGTTGATGCGTTCGTCTACAGTAGCAGTTTTTATTTTTAGGTTTCACTCTGTTCTCTGCTATATAGATAGATGAATTTGGAAGTCTAAATCCAACATGGTTTGAAGTAGCTCTTTGAAACTTGACAAAATAAAGGAGTTCTCAGTTTTGTCTCTATGGTTTGTTTCCTCTTCAAGTAGCCCTAGGCATAGATGGTGGAAAAGCAGTTTCATTGAGAGGGGTTGCCAAGCTTCCAGAAAATTACGAGTTTACGAAATACTAGCAAATATTTTTTCACCCAATCTTGATGATACTTGGTGATAATGATCGGTACAGAAATCCCACTTGACTCACCAAATTTTGTTCTTCTAGGTTAATGCGTTCGTTTTCAGAAGCAGTTTTTATGTTTAGGTTTCACTCTGTTCTCTCCTATATAGATATATGAATTTGGAACTCTAAATTCAACATGGTTTGTAGTAGCTCTTTGAAACATGACAAAATAAAGGAGTTCTCAGTTTTGTCTCTATGATTTGTTTCCGCTTCAAGTAGCCCTAAGCAGAGACTGTGGAAAAGAACTTTCATTGAAAGGAGTTGCCAAGCTTCCAAGAACTTACGAGTTTCCGAAATACCAGCAAATATTTTTTCACCCAATCTTGATGATACTTGGTGGTATTGATCGGTACACAAATCCCACTTGGCTCACCAAATTTTTATCATCTAGGTTGAAGCGTTCATCTACAGTAGCAGTTTTTATATTTAGGGTTCACTCTGTTCTCACCTATATAGACAGAAGAATTTGGAACTCTAAATCCAATATGGTTTGTAGTAGCTCTTTGAAACTTGACAAAATAAAGGGGTTCTCATTTTTGTCTGTATGATTTGTTTCCGCTTCAAGAAGCCCTAAGCAGAGACTGTGGTAAAGCACTTTCATTGAGAGGGGTTGCCAAGCTTCCACGAAATTACGAGTTTCCGAAATACCAGCAAATATTTTTTTACCCAATATTCATGATACTTGGTGGTATTGATCGGTATACAAATTCCACTTGGCTCACCAAATTATGTTCTGCTGGGTTGAAGCGTTACCCACAGTAGCAGTTTTTATATTTAGGTTTCACTCTGTTCTCGCCTATAGATAGATGAATTTGGAACTCTAAATCCAACATGGTTTGTAGTAGCTCTTTGAAACTTGAAAAATAAAGGAGTTCTCAGTTTTGTCTCTGTGGTTTGTTTCCTCTTCAAGTGGCCCTAGGCACAGACTGTAGAAAAGCACTTTCATTGAGAGGGTTTGCCAAGCTTCTAAGAAATAACGAGTTTCCGAAACACCAGCAAATATTTTTTCACCCAATGTTGATGATACATGGTGGTAATGATCAGTACACAAATCCCACTTGGCACACCAAAATTTTTTCTTCTGGGTTGAAGCGTTTGTCTACAGTAGCAGTTTTTATATTTAGGTTTCACTCTGTTCTCTCCTATATAGATAGATGAATTTGGAACTCTAAATCCCACATGGTGTGGAATTGCTCTTTAAATCTTGAAAAAATAAAGGAGGTCTCAATTTTGTCTCTATGGTTTGTTTCCTCTTCAAGTCGCCCTAGGCACAGACTGTGGAAAAGCACTTTCATTGACAGGGGTTGCCAAGCTTCCAAGAAATTACGAGGTTACGAAATACCAGCAAATATTTTTTCACCCAATATTGATGGTACTTGGTGGTAATGATCGGTACACAAATCCCACTTGGCTCACCAAATTTTGTTCTTCTAGGTTGAAGCGTTTGTTTACTGTAGCAGTTTTAATTTTTAGGTTTCACTCTGTTCTCTCCTAAATAGATAGATGAATTTGGAACTCCGTATCCAACATGGTTTGTAGTAGCTCTTTGAAACTTGACAAAATAACGGAGTTCTCAGTTTTGTCTCTATGGTTGGTTTCCTCTTAGAGTAGCCCTTGGCACAGAGTGTGGAAAAGCACTTTCATTGAGAGGGGTTGTCAAGCTTCTAAGAAATAACGATTTTCCGAAATACCAGCAAATATTTTTCACCCAATGTCGATTATACTTGGTGGTAATGATCTGTACACAAATCCACTTGGCTCACCAAATTTTGTTCTTCTACTTTGAGGCGTTCGTCTTCAGTAGCAGTTTTTATATTTATGTTTCACTCTGTTCTCTCGTATATAGAAAGATGAATTTGGAACTCTAAAACCAACATGGTTTGTAGTGGATCTTTGAAACTTGAGAAAATAAAGGAGTTTTCAGTTTTGTGTCAATGATTTGTTTCCGCTTCAAGTAACCCTAAGCAGAGACTGTGGAAGAGCACTTTCATTAATGGGGCTTACCAAGCTTCCAAGAAAATACTAGTTTCCGAAATAGCAGCAAATATTTCCTCATCCAATCTTGATGATACGTGGTGGTAATGACAAGTCCACAAATCCCACTTGGCTCACCAAATTTTGTTCTTCTAGGTTGAAGCGTTCGTTTACAGTAGCAGTTTTTATTTTTAGGTTTCACTCTGTTCTCTCCTATAGATAGATGAATTTGGAACTCTAAATCCAACATGGTTTGTAGTAGCTCTTTGAAAGTTGACAAAATAAAGGAGTTCTCAGTTTTGTCTCTATGGTTTGTTTCCTCTTCAAGTAGCCATAGGCACAGATGGTGGAAAAGCACTTTCATTGAGAGGGTTTGCCAAGCTTCCAGTAAATTACGAGTTTCCGAAATACCAGCAAATATTTTTTCACCCAATCTTGATGATACTTGGTGGTAATGATCGGTACATAAATCCCACTTGTCTCACCAAATTTTGTTCTTCTAGGTTGATGTGTTCGTTTTCAGTAGCAGTTTTTATTTTTAGTTTTCACTGTGTTCTCTCCCATATAGATAGATGAATTTGGAACTCTAAATCCAACATGGTTTGTAGTAGCTCTTTGAAACTTGACAAAATAAAGGAGTTCTCAGTTTTGTCTCTATGGTTTGTTTCCTCTTCAAGTAGCCCTAGGCATAGATGGTGAAAAAGCAGTTTCATTGAGAGGGTTTGCCAAGCTTCCAGAAAATTACGAGTTTACGAAATACTAGCAAATATTTTTTCACCCAATCTTGATGATACTTGGTGATAATGATCGGTACAGAAAACCCACTTGACTCACCAAATTTTGTTCTTCTAGGTTGATGCTTTCGTTTTCAGTAGCAGTTTTTATTTTTAGGTTTCACTCTGTTCTCTGCTATATAGATATATGAATTTGGAACTCTAAATCCAACATGGTTTGTAGTAGCTCTTTGAAACTTGACAAAATAAAGGAGTTCTCAGTTTTGTCTCTATGATTTGTTTCCGCTTCAAGTAGCCCTAAGCAGAGACTGTGGAAAAGAACTTTCATTGAAAGGGGTTGCCAAGCTTCCAAGAACTTACGAGTTTCCGAAATAACAGCAAATATTTTTTCACCCAATCTTGATGATACTTGGTGGTATTGATCGGTACACAAATCCCACTTGGCTCACCAAATTTTGATCTTCTAGGTTGAAGCGTTCGTCTACAGTAGCAGTTTTTATATTTAGGGTTCACTCTGTTCTCTCCTATATAGACAGAAGAATTTGGAACTCTAAATCCAATATGGTTTGTAGTAGCTCTTTGAAACTTGACAAAATAAAGGGGTTCTCATTTTTGTCTGTATGATTTGTTTCCGCTTCAAGAAGCCCTAAGCAGAGACTGTGGTAATGCACTTTCATTGAGAGGGATTGCCAAGCTTCCACGAAATTACGAGTTTCCGAAATACCAGCAAATATTTTTTTACCCAATATTCATGATACTTGGTGGTATTGATCGGTATACAAATTCCACTTGGCTCACCAAATTATGTTCTGCTGGGTTGAAGCGTTATCCACAGTAGCAGTTTTTATATTTAGGTTTCACTCTGTTCTCGCCTATAGATAGATGAATTTGGAACTCTAAATCCAACATGGTTTGTAGTAGCTCTTTGAATGTTGACAAAATAAAGGAGTTCTCAGTTTTGTCTCTATGGTGTGTTTCCTCTTCAAGTAGCCCTAGGCACAGATGGTGGAAAAGCACTTTCATTGAGAGGGTTTGCCAAGCTTCCAGAAAATTACGAGTGTCCGAATTACCAGCAAATATTTTTTCAACCAATCTTGATGATACTTGGTGGTAATGATCGGTACACAAATCCCACTTGACTCACCAAATTTTGTTCTTCTAGGTTGATGCGTTCGTTTTCAGTAGCAGTTTTTATTTTTAGGTTTCACTCTGTTCTCTCCTATATAGATAGATGAATTTGGAACTCTCAATCCAACATGGTTTGTAGTAGCTCTTTGAAACATGACAAAATAAAGGAGTTCTCAGTTTTGTCTCTATGGTTTGTTTCTTCTTCAAGTAGCCCTGGCACAGACTGTGTAAAAGCACTTTCATTGAGAGGGGTTGCCAAGCTTCTAAGAAATAAAGAGTTTCGTAAATACCAACAAATATTTTTTCACCCAATCTTGATGATACTTCGTGGTTATTATCAGTACACAAATACCACTTGGCTCACGAAATTTTGTTCTCTTGGTTGAAGCGTTCGTCTACAGTAGCAGTTTTTATGTTTAGGTTTCACTGTGTTCTCTGTTATATAGATAGATGAATTTGGAACTCTAAATCCAACATGGTTTGTAGTGGCTCTTTGAAAGTTGACAAAATAAAGGAGTTCTCAGTTTTGTCTCTATTGTTTGTTTCCTCTTCAAGTAGCCCTAGGCACAGACGGTGGAAAAGCACTTTCATTGAGAGGGGTTGCCAGCTTCCATGAAATTACGAGTTTACAAAATACCAGCAAATATTTTTTCACCCAATCTTGATGATACTTGGTGGTAATGATCGGTACACAAATCCCACTTGACTCACCAAATTTTGTTCTTCTAGGTTGATGCGTTCATATTCAGTAGCAGTTTTTATTTTTAGGTTTTACTCTGTTCTCTCCTATATAGATAGATTAATTTGGAACTCTAAATCCAACATGGTTTGTAGTAGCTCTTTGAAACTTAACAAAATAAAGGAGTTCTCAGTTTTGTCTCTATGGTTTGTTTCCTCTTCAAGTATCCCTGGCACAGACTGTGGAAAAGCACTTTCATTGAGAGAGGTTGCCAAGCTTCCAAGAAATTACGAGTTTCTGAAATACCAGCAAATGTTTTTTCACCCAATATTCATGATACTTGGTGGTATTGATCGGTACACAAATTCCACTTTTCTCACCAAATTTTGTTCTGCTAGGTTGAAGCGTTATCTACAGTAGCAGTTTTTATATTTCGGTTTCACTCTGTTCTCTGCTATATAGGTAGATGAATTTGGAACTCTAAATCCAACATGGTTTGCAGTAGCTCTTTGAAACTTGACAAAATAAAGTAGTTCTCAGTTTTGTCTCTGTGTTTTGTTTCCTCTTCAAGTAGTCCTAGGCACAGACTGTGGAAAAGCATTTTCTTTGAGAGTGGTTTCCAAGCTTCTAAGAAATAACGAGTTTCTGAAATACCATCAAATATTTTTTCACCGAATCTTGATGATACTTGGTGGTAATGATCAGTACAGAAATCCCACTTGGCTCACCAAATGTTGTTCTTCTAGGTTTAAGCGTTCGTTGACAGTAGCAGTATTTATTTTTTGGTTTCACTCTGTTATCTCCTATATACATAGACGAATTTGGAACTCTAAATCCAACATGGTTTCTAGTATCTCTTTGAAACTTGACAAAATTAAAGAGTTCTTAGTTTTGTCTCTATGGATTGTTTTCTCTTCAAGTAGACCTAGGCACTGACTGTGGAAAAGCACTTTCATTGAGAGAGGTTGTCAAGTTTCCAAGAAATTACGAGATTCCGAAATACCAGCAAATATTTTTTCACCCAATCTTGATGATACGTGGTGGTAATGATAGGTACACAAATCCCACTGGACTCACCAAATTTTGTTCTTCTAGGTTGATGCGTTCGTCTACAGTAGCAGTTTTTATTTTTAGGTTTCACTCTGTTCTCTGCTATATAGATAGATGAATTTGGAAGTCTAAATCCAACATGGTTTGAAGTAGCTCTTTGAAACTTGACAAAATAAAGGAGTTCTCAGTTTTGTCTCTATGGTTTGTTTCCTCTTCAAGTAGCCCTAGGCATAGATGGTGGAAAAGCAGTTTCATTGAGAGGGGTTGCCAAGCTTCCAGAAAATTACGAGTTTACGAAATACTAGCAAATATTTTTTCACCCAATCTTGATGATACTTGGTGATAATGATCGGTACAGAAATCCCACTTGACTCACCAAATTTTGTTCTTCTAGGTTAATGCGTTCGTTTTCAGAAGCAGTTTTTATGTTTAGGTTTCACTCTGTTCTCTCCTATATAGATATATGAATTTGGAACTCTAAATTCAACATGGTTTGTAGTAGCTCTTTGAAACATGACAAAATAAAGGAGTTCTCAGTTTTGTCTCTATGATTTGTTTCCGCTTCAAGTAGCCCTAAGCAGAGACTGTGGAAAAGAACTTTCATTGAAAGGAGTTGCCAAGCTTCCAAGAACTTACGAGTTTCCGAAATACCAGCAAATATTTTTTCACCCAATCTTGATGATACTTGGTGGTATTGATCGGTACACAAATCCCACTTGGCTCACCAAATTTTTATCATCTAGGTTGAAGCGTTCATCTACAGTAGCAGTTTTTATATTTAGGGTTCACTCTGTTCTCACCTATATAGACAGAAGAATTTGGAACTCTAAATCCAATATGGTTTGTAGTAGCTCTTTGAAACTTGACAAAATAAAGGGGTTCTCATTTTTGTCTGTATGATTTGTTTCCGCTTCAAGAAGCCCTAAGCAGAGACTGTGGTAAAGCACTTTCATTGAGAGGGGTTGCCAAGCTTCCACGAAATTACGAGTTTCCGAAATACCAGCAAATATTTTTTTACCCAATATTCATGATACTTGGTGGTATTGATCGGTATACAAATTCCACTTGGCTCACCAAATTATGTTCTGCTGGGTTGAAGCGTTACCCACAGTAGCAGTTTTTATATTTAGGTTTCACTCTGTTCTCGCCTATAGATAGATGAATTTGGAACTCTAAATCCAACATGGTTTGTAGTAGCTCTTTGAAACTTGAAAAATAAAGGAGTTCTCAGTTTTGTCTCTGTGGTTTGTTTCCTCTTCAAGTGGCCCTAGGCACAGACTGTAGAAAAGCACTTTCATTGAGAGGGTTTGCCAAGCTTCTAAGAAATAACGAGTTTCCGAAACACCAGCAAATATTTTTTCACCCAATGTTGATGATACATGGTGGTAATGATCAGTACACAAATCCCACTTGGCACACCAAAATTTTTTCTTCTGGGTTGAAGCGTTTGTCTACAGTAGCAGTTTTTATATTTAGGTTTCACTCTGTTCTCTCCTATATAGATAGATGAATTTGGAACTCTAAATCCCACATGGTGTGGAATTGCTCTTTAAATCTTGAAAAAATAAAGGAGGTCTCAATTTTGTCTCTATGGTTTGTTTCCTCTTCAAGTCGCCCTAGGCACAGACTGTGGAAAAGCACTTTCATTGACAGGGGTTGCCAAGCTTCCAAGAAATTACGAGGTTACGAAATACCAGCAAATATTTTTTCACCCAATATTGATGGTACTTGGTGGTAATGATCGGTACACAAATCCCACTTGGCTCACCAAATTTTGTTCTTCTAGGTTGAAGCGTTTGTTTACTGTAGCAGTTTTAATTTTTAGGTTTCACTCTGTTCTCTCCTAAATAGATAGATGAATTTGGAACTCCGTATCCAACATGGTTTGTAGTAGCTCTTTGAAACTTGACAAAATAACGGAGTTCTCAGTTTTGTCTCTATGGTTGGTTCCTCTTAGAGTAGCCCTTGGCACAGAGTGTGGAAAAGCACTTTCATTGAGAGGGGTTGTCAAGCTTCTAAGAAATAACGATTTTCCGAAATACCAGCAAATATTTTTCACCCAATGTCGATTATACTTGGTGGTAATGATCTGTACACAAATCCCACTTGGCTCACCAAATTTTGTTCTTCTACTTTGAGGCGTTCGTCTTCAGTAGCAGTTTTTATATTTATGTTTCACTCTGTTCTCTCGTATATAGAAAGATGAATTTGGAACTCTAAAACCAACATGGTTTGTAGTGGATCTTTGAAACTTGAGAAAATAAAGGAGTTTTCAGTTTTGTGTCAATGATTTGTTTCCGCTTCAAGTAACCCTAAGCAGAGACTGTGGAAGAGCACTTTCATTAATGGGGCTTACCAAGCTTCCAAGAAAAATACTAGTTTCCGAAATAGCAGCAAATATTTCCTCATCCAATCTTGATGATACGTGGTGGTAATGACAAGTCCACAAAATCCCACTTGGCTCACCAAATTTTGTTCTTCTAGGTTGAAGCGTTCGTTTACAGTAGCAGTTTTTATTTTTAGGTTTCACTCTGTTCTCTCCTATAGATAGATGAATTTGGAACTCTAAATCCAACATGGTTTGTAGTAGCTCTTTGAAAGTTGACAAAATAAAGGAGTTCTCAGTTTTGTCTCTATGGTTTGTTTCCTCTTCAAGTAGCCATAGGCACAGATGGTGGAAAAGCACTTTCATTGAGAGGGTTTGCCAAGCTTCCAGTAAATTACGAGTTTCCGAAATACCAGCAAATATTTTTTCACCCAATCTTGATGATACTTGGTGGTAATGATCGGTACATAAATCCCACTTGTCTCACCAAATTTTGTTCTTCTAGGTTGATGTGTTCGTTTTCAGTAGCAGTTTTATTTTTAGTTTTCACTGTGTTCTCTCCCATATAGATAGATGAATTTGGAACTCTAAATCCAACATGGTTTGTAGTAGCTCTTTGAAACTTGACAAAATAAAGGAGTTCTCAGTTTTGTCTCTATGGTTTGTTTCCTCTTCAAGTAGCCCTAGGCATAGATGGTGAAAAAGCAGTTTCATTGAGAGGTTTGCCAAGCTTCCAGAAAATTACGAGTTTACGAAATACTAGCAAATATTTTTTCACCCAATCTTGATGATACTTGGTGATAATGATCGGTACAGAAAACCCACTTGACTCACCAAATTTTGTTCTTCTAGGTTGATGCTTTCGTTTTCAGTAGCAGTTTTTATTTTTAGGTTTCACTCTGTTCTCTGCTATATAGATATATGAATTTGGAACTCTAAATCCAACATGGTTTGTAGTAGCTCTTTGAAACTTGACAAAATAAAGGAGTTCTCAGTTTTGTCTCTATGATTTGTTTCCGCTTCAAGTAGCCCTAAGCAGAGACTGTGGAAAAGAACTTTCATTGAAAGGGGTTGCCAAGCTTCCAAGAACTTACGAGTTTCCGAAATAACAGCAAATATTTTTTCACCCAATCTTGATGATACTTGGTGGTATTGATCGGTACACAAATCCCACTTGGCTCACCAAATTTTGATCTTCTAGGTTGAAGCGTTCGTCTACAGTAGCAGTTTTTATATTTAGGGTTCACTCTGTTCTCTCCTATATAGACAGAAGAATTTGGAACTCTAAATCCAATATGGTTTGTAGTAGCTCTTTGAAACTTGACAAAATAAAGGGGTTCTCATTTTTGTCTGTATGATTTGTTTCCGCTTCAAGAAGCCCTAAGCAGAGACTGTGGTAATGCACTTTCATTGAGAGGGATTGCCAAGCTTCCACGAAATTACGAGTTTCCGAAATACCAGCAAATATTTTTTTACCCAATATTCATGATACTTGGTGGTATTGATCGGTATACAAATTCCACTTGGCTCACCAAATTATGTTCTGCTGGGTTGAAGCGTTATCCACAGTAGCAGTTTTTATATTTAGGTTTCACTCTGTTCTCGCCTATAGATAGATGAATTTGGAACTCTAAATCCAACATGGTTTGTAGTAGCTCTTTGAATGTTGACAAAATAAAGGAGTTCTCAGGTTTTTGTCTCTATGGTGTGTTTCCTCTTCAAGTAGCCCTAGGCACAGATGGTGGAAAAGCACTTTCATTGAGAGGGTTTGCCAAGCTTCCCAGAAAATTACGAGTGTCCGAATACCAGCAAATATTTTTTCAACCAATCTTGATGATACTTGGTGGTAATGATCGGTACACAAATCCCACTTGACTCACCAAATTTTGTTCTTCTAGGTTGATGCGTTCGTTTTCAGTAGCAGTTTTTATTTTTAGGTTTCACTCTGTTCTCTCCTATATAAGATGAATTTGGAACTCTCAATCCAACATGGTTTGTAGTAGCTCTTTGAAACATGACAAAATAAAGGAGTTCTCAGTTTTGTCTCTATGGTTTGTTTCTTCTTCAAGTAGCCCTGGCACAGACTGTGTAAAAGCACTTTCATTGAGAGGGGTTGCCAAGCTTCTAAGAAATAAAGAGTTTCGTAAATACCAACAAATATTTTTTCACCCAATCTTGATGATACTTCGTGGTTATTATCAGTACACAAATACCACTTGGCTCACGAAATTTTGTTCTCTTGGTTGAAGCGTTCGTCTACAGTAGCAGTTTTTATGTTTAGGTTTCACTGTGTTCTCTGTTATATAGATAGATGAATTTGGAACTCTAAATCCAACATGGTTTGTAGTGGCTCTTTGAAAGTTGACAAAATAAAGGAGTTCTCAGTTTTGTCTCTATTGTTTGTTTCCTCTTCAAGTAGCCCTAGGCACAGACGGTGGAAAAGCACTTTCATTGAGAGGGGTTGCCAGCTTCCATGAAATTACGAGTTTACAAAATACCAGCAAATATTTTTTCACCCAATCTTGATGATACTTGGTGGTAATGATCGGTACACAAATCCCACTTGACTCACCAAATTTTGTTCTTCTAGGTTGATGCGTTCATATTCAGTAGCAGTTTTTATTTTTAGGTTTTACTCTGTTCTCTCCTATATAGATAGATTAATTTGGAACTCTAAATCCAACATGGTTTGTAGTAGCTCTTTGAAACTTAACAAAATAAAGGAGTTCTCAGTTTTGTCTCTATGGTTTGTTTCCTCTTCAAGTATCCCTGGCACAGACTGTGGAAAAGCACTTTCATTGAGAGAGGTTGCCAAGCTTCCAAGAAATTACGAGTTTCTGAAATACCAGCAAATGTTTTTTCACCCAATATTCATGATACTTGGTGGTATTGATCGGTACACAAATTCCACTTTTCTCACCAAATTTTGTTCTGCTAGGTTGAAGCGTTATCTACAGTAGCATTTTTATATTTCGGTTTCACTCTGTTCTCTGCTATATAGGTAGATGAATTTGGAACTCTAAATCCAACATGGTTTGCAGTAGCTCTTTGAAACTTGACAAAATAAAGTAGTTCTCAGTTTTGTCTCTGTGTTTTGTTTCCTCTTCAAGTGGTCCTAGGCACAGACTGTGGAAAAGCATTTTCTTTGAGAGTGGTTTCCAAGCTTCTAAGAAATAACGAGTTTCTGAAATACCATCAAATATTTTTTCACCGAATCTTGATGATACTTGGTGGTAATGATCAGTACAGAAATCCCACTTGGCTCACCAAATGTTGTTCTTCTAGGTTTAAGCGTTCGTTGACAGTAGCAGTATTTATTTTTTGGTTTCACTCTGTTATCTCCTATATACATAGACGAATTTGGAACTCTAAATCCAACATGGTTTCTAGTATCTCTTTGAAACTTGACAAAATTAAAGAGTTCTTAGTTTTGTCTCTATGGATTGTTTTCTCTTCAAGTAGACCTAGGCACTGACTGTGGAAAAGCACTTTCATTGAGAGAGGTTGTCAAGTTTCCAAGAAATTACGAGTTTCCGAAATACCAGCAAATATTTTTTCACCCAATCTTGATGATACGTGGTGGTAATGATAGGTACACAAATCCCACTTGACTCACCAAATTTTGTTCTTCTAGGTTGATGCGTTCGTCTACAGTAGCAGTTTTTATTTTTAGGTTTCACTCTGTTATCTGCTATATAGATAGATGAATTTGGAAGTCTAAATCCAACATGGTTTGTAGTAGCTCTTTGAAACTTGACAAAATAAAGGAGTTCTCAGTTTTGTCTCTATGGTTTGTTTCCTCTTCAAGTAGCCCTAGGCATAGATGGTGGAAAAGCAGTTTCATTGAGAGGGGTTGCCAAGCTTCCAGAAAATTACGAGTTTACGAAATACTAGCAAATATTTTTTCACCCAATCTTGATGATACTTGGTGATAATGATCGGTACAGAAATCCCACTTGACTCACCAAATTTTGTTCTTCTAGGTTAATGCGTTCGTTTTCAGAAGCAGTTTTTATGTTTAGGTTTCACTCTGTTCTCTCCTATATAGATATATGAATTTGGAACTCTAAATTCAACATGGTTTGTAGTAGCTCTTTGAAACATGACAAAATAAAGGAGT